>NW_027008205.1:44981-52481 GCF_036934945.1 Oncorhynchus masou masou | reverse complement strand
CACAGCCGGTCTACTTACCACAGCCGGTCTACTTACCACAGCCCATCTACTTACCACAGCCCACCTACTTACCACAGCCCATCTACTTACCACAGCCCATCTACTTACCACAGCCCATCTACTTAACACAGCCGGTCTACTTACCACAGCCCATCTACTTACCACAGCCCATCTACTTACCACAGCCCATCTACTTACCACAGCCGGTCTACTTACCACAGCCCATCTACTTACCACAGCCGGTCTACTTACCACAGCCCATCTACTTACCACAGCCCATCTACTTACCACAGCCGGTCTACTTACCACAGCCGGTCTACTTACCACAGCTGGTCTACTTACCACAGCCCATCTACTTACCACAGCCCATCTACTTACCACAGCCCATCTACTTACCACAGCCGGTCTACTTACCACAGCCGGTCTACTTACCACAGCCCATCTACTTACCACAGCCCATCTACTTACCACAGCCGGTCTACACCCACCACAGCCGGTCTACTTACCACAGCCCATCTACTTACCACAGCCCATCTACTTACCACAGCCCATCTACTTACCACAGCCCATCTACTTACCACAGCCGGTCTACTTACCACAGCCCATCTACTTACCACAGCCCATCTACTTACCACAGCCCATCTACTTACCACAGCCGGTCTACTTACCACAGCCCATCTACTTACCACAGCCCATCTACTTACCACAGCCCATCTACTTACCACAGCCCATCTACTTACCACAGCCCGTCTACTTACCACAGCCGGTCTACTTACCACAGCCCCTCTACTTACCACAGCCCATCTACTTACCACAGCCGGTCTACTTACCACAGCCCATCTACTTACCACAGCCGGTCTACTTACCACAGCCCATCTACTTACCACAGCCCATCTACTTACCACAGCCCGTCTACTTACCACAGCCCGTCTACTTACCACAGCCGGTCTACTTACCACAGCCCATCTACTTACCACAGCCCATCTACTTACCACAGCCGGTCTACTTACCACAGCCGGTCTACTTACCACAGCCGGTCTACTTACCACAGCCCATCTACTTACCACAGCCCATCTACTTACCACAGCCCATCTACTTACCACAGCCGGTCTATTTACCACAGCCGGTCTATTTACCACAGCCCATCTACTTACCACAGCCCATCTACTTACCACAGCCCATCTACTTACCACAGCCGGTCTACTTACCACAGCCCATCTACTTACCACAGCCGGTCTACTTACCACAGCCCATCTACTTACCACAGCCCATCTACTTACCATAGCTGGTCTACTTACCACAGCCCATCTACTTACCACAGCCCATCTACTTACCACAGCCGGTCTACTTACCACAGCCCATCTACTTACCACAGCCGGTCTACTTACCACAGCCGGTCTACTTACCACAGCCCATCTACTTACCACAGCCGGTCTACTTACCACAGCCCATCTACTTACCACAGTCTAATACTTACCACAGCCCATCTACTACCACAGCCCATCTACTTACCACAGCCGGTCTACTTACCACAGCCGGTCTACTTACCACAGCCCATCTACTTACCACAGCCGATCTACTTACCACAGCCCATCTACTTACCACAGCCGGTCTACTTACCACAGCCCATCTACTTACCACAGCCCATCTACTTACCACAGCCCATCTACTTAACACAGCCCATCTACTTACCACAGCCGGTCTACTTACCACAGCCCATCTACTTACCACAGCCCATCTACTTACCACAGCCCATCTACTTACCACAGCCCATCTACTTACCACAGCCCATCTACTTACCACAGCCCATCTACTTACCACAGCCCATCTACTTACCACAGCCCATCTACTTACCACAGCCCATCTACTTACCACAGCCAGTCTACTTACCACAGCCGGTCTACTTACCACAGCCCATCTACTTACCACAGCCCATCTACTTACCAACATCTACTTACCACAGCCCATCTACTTACCACAGCCCATCTACTTACCACAGCCCATCTACTTACCACAGCCTATCTACTTACCACAGCCCATCTACTTACCACAGCCCATCTACTTACCACAGCCGGTCTACTTACCACAGCCCATCTACTTACCACAGCCCATCTACTTACCACAGCCCATCAACTTACCACAGCCGGTCTACTTACCACAGCCGGTCTACTTACCACAGCCCATCTACTTACCACAGCCCATCTACTTACCACAGCCCATCTACTTACCACAGCCCATCTACTTACCACAGCCAGTCTACTTACCACAGCCGGTCTACTTACCACAGCCAGTCTACTTACCACAGCCAGTCTACTTACCACAGCCGGTCTACTTACCACAGCCCATCTACTTACCACGGCCCATCTACTTACCACAGCCCATCTACTTACCACAGCCGGCTACTTACCACAGCCAGTCTACTTACCACTAGCGGTCTACCCACCACAGCCAGTCTACACCACAGCCCATCTACTTACCACAGCCAGTCTGCCCACCACAGTCGGTCTACTTACCACAGCTGTCTACTTACCACAGCCAGTCTACTTACCACAGCTGATCTACACCACCACAGCCCATCTACTTACCACAGCCGGTCTGCCACAGCCAGTCTACCACCACCAGCCAGCATGTTGCTTTATCTTTACTGTACCTGCAGAATGAGTTCTATCAGCTCAACACACCTATATCTTTAAACTGCACAATGATCCACAAAAACCCTTTATTGTTATCTGTGAAGAGCAGATGCATCTTAGTGACCCCAGCCCCTCCTTTCTCAGTGAGATGGGTCTGAACGTCTGGTTCTGTGATGGCGCACTGCCTGGCTCTGGTCAAAAGTAGTGCTACGTAGGGAATAGGGTGGTGTTTGAGACACAGGCAGTTCAGTAGGCCAGGGCCCAGCAGTAACTTGATGAGGTCTGAATTTGCAGGACGAGATAAAAAGTTCCTGAGCTAGCAGCATGTGGTAGTTGTTCCCTCAGGGACGGGGAGGGAAACCATATCTCCCCTGCAGGGCTGTGTCTCTCTCTCTCTCTCTGTGTGTTTGTGTCTGCGTGTATCCTCTTTGGTAAGCATTTCTTATCCAGGCCATCAGAGAGAGAGAGAGAAAGAGACAGAGAGAGAGAGAGAGAGGGAGAGAGGGAGAGAGAAAGAAAGAGAGAGAGAGAGACAGGGAGAGAGAGACAGGGAGAGAGAGACAGGGAGAGAGAGACAGGGAGAGACGGAGAGCGAGAGAGAGAGAGAGACAGGGAGAGAGGGAGAGAGGGAGAGAGGGAGAGAGGGAGAGAGAAAGAAAGAGAGAGAGAGACAGAGAGAGAGAGAGACAGAGAGAGAAAGAGAGAGACGGAGAGAGAGACAGGGAGAGAGGGAGAGACAGAGAGAAAGAGAGAGACGGAGAGAGAGACAGGGAGAGAGGGAGAGACAGAGAGAGGGAGAGAGACAGAGAGAGAGAGAGAGAGTGTGACAGAGAGAGAGAGAGAGAGAGAGAGAGAGAGAGAGAGAGAGAGAGAGAGAGAGAGAGAGAGAGAGAGAGAGAGAGAGACAGTGAGAGAGAGAGAGAGAGAGAGAGAGACGGAGGGAGAGAGAGAGAGAGACAGAGAGAGAGGGAGAGAGAGAGGAGAGAGAGAGAGAGAGAGAGAGAGAGAGAGAGAGAGAGAGAGAGAGAGGGAGAGGTAGAGAGAGAGAGAGAGAGAGAGAGAGAGAGAGAGCGGGAGAGAGAGAGGGAGAGAGAAAGAGAGAGAGGGAGAGCGGGAGAGAGGGAGAGAGAGAGAGAGAGAGAGAGAGAGAGAGGGAGAGAGAGAGAGGGAGAGAGGGAGAGAGAGAGAGAGGGAGAGAGAGAGCAGACAAATAGATAACAGCAGCAGGGGCATATCCAGTAACAGCTTTATGTTCAATCCAATACTCTGGATCAATTCTCAAGACTGGAGGAAGAGGAGTGCCATTAACCTCTCAGCAAACCCAACCAATACTCTCTCTCTCTCTTTTTCTTTGTCTCTCTCTGTCTGTCTTTATTTTTCTTTCTGTATCTGCCTCAACCTTACTTATAATATCAACCAAAAAAACACTTCAGTGTTTCAACCTCTTTTAGTTGCAAACACAGGATGCAATAGAGACTAAAGGAGGACTAGAACAGGATCCACTAGAGACTAAAAGAGGACTAGAAGACAGGAAAAACTAGAGACTAAAGGAGGACTAGAACAGGATCCCACTAGAGACTAAAATATGACTAGAAGACAGGATAAACTAGAGGCTAAAGGAGGGGCGAGAAGACAGGAAAAACTAGAGACTAAAAGATGACTAGGAGACAGGATAAATTAGAGTCTAAAGGAGGACTAGAACAGGATCCACTAGAGACTAAAGGCTGATTAGAAGACAGGATCCACTAAAGACTAGAGGATGACTAGAACACGATCCACTAGAGGCTAGAGGAGGACTAGAAGACAGGATAAAATAGAGACTAAAGGAGGACTAGAAGACAGGATAAACTAGAGGCTAGAGGATGACTAGAAGACAGGATAAACTAGAGACTAAAAAAATATGACTAGAAGACAGGATAAATTAGAGACTAAAGGAGGACTAGAACAGGATCCATAGAGGCTAGAGGAGGACTAGAAGACAGGATAAACTAGAGACTAAGGAGGACTAGAAGACAGGATAAACTAGAGGCTAGAGGATGACTAGAAGACAGGATAAATTAGAGACTAAAGGAGGACCTAGAACAGGATCACTAGAGGCTAGGAGGACTAGAAGACAGGATAAACTAGAGACTAAAGGAGGACTAGAAGACAGGATAAAAACTAGAGGCTAGAGGATGACTAGAAGACAGGATAAACTAGAGACTAAAATATGACTAGAAGACAGGATAAATTAGAGACTAAGGAGGACTAGAACAGGATCACTAGAGGCTAGAGGATGACTAGAACAGGATCCACTAGAGAGGCTAGAGGAGGACTAGAAGACAGGATAAACTAGAGACTAAAGGAGGACTAGAAGACAGGATAAACTAGAGGCTAGAAAATGACTAGAAGACAGGATAAATTAGAGACTAAAGGAGGACTAGAACAGGATCCACTAGAGGCTAGAGGAGGACTAGAAGACAGGATAAACTAGAGACTAAAGGAGGACTAGAAGACAGGATAAACTAGAGGCTAGAGGATGACTAGAAGACAGGATAAACTAGAGACTAAAATATGACTAGAAGACAGGATAAATTAGAGACTAAAGGAGGACTAGAACAGGATCCACTAGAGGCTAGAGGAGGACTAGAAGACAGGATCCACTAGAGACTAGAGGATGACTAGAACAGGATCCACTAGAGGCTAGAGGATGACTAGAACAGGATCCACTAGAGGCTAAAGGATGACTAGAAGACAGGATAAACTAGAGACTAAAGGAGGACTAGAAGACAGGATAAACTAGAGGCTAGAAAATGACTAGAAGACAGGATAAATTAGAGACTAAAGGAGGACTAGAACAGGATCCACTAGAGGCTAGAGGATGACTAGAACAGGATCCACTAGAGGCTAGAGGAGGACTAGAAGACAGGATAAACCAGAGGCTAAAGGAGGACTAGAAGACAGGATAAACTAGAGGCTAGAGGAGGACTAGAAGACAGGATAAATTAGAGACTAAAGGAGGACTAGAACAGGATCCACTAGAGACTAAAGGCTGACTAGAAGACAGGATAAACTAGAGGCTAGAGGAGGACTAGAAGACAGGATAAACCAGAGGCTAAAGGAGGACTAGAAGACAGGATAAACTAGAGGCTAGAGGAGGACTAGAAGACAGGATAAACTAGAGGCTAAAGGAGGACTAGAATTGAGTGTTGTGCGAGCCTCTCTGCCATGTCATGTTTACATCAAACATTACTTAGAGACTATTGTCCGTCTAGACTGTCTCCTCTAGACTGTCTCCCATGTGACTGACCGTACCTCCCAATAGACAGTATTGTCTCCTCTAGACTGTCTCCCATGTGACTGACCGTACCTCCCAATAGACAGTACTGTCTCCTCTAGACTGTCTCCCATGTGACTGACCGTACCTCCCAATAGACAGTACTGTCTCCTCTAGACTGTCTCCCATGTGACTGACCGTACCTCCCAATAGACAGTATTGTCTCCTCTAGACTGTCTCCCATGTGACTGACCGTACCTCCCAATAGACAGTATTGTCTCCTCTAGACTGTCTCCCATGTGACTGACCGTACCTGCCAATAGACAGTATTGTCTCCTCTAGACTGTCTCTCATGTGACTGACCGTACCTCCCAATAGACAGTATTGTCTCCTCTAGACTGTCTCCCATGTGACTGACCGTACCTCCCAATAGACAGTATTGTCTCCTCTAGACTGTCTCCCATGTGACTGACCGTACCTGCCAGTAGACAGTACTGTCTCCTCTAGACTGTCTCCCATGTGACTGACCGTACCTCCCAGTAGACAGTACTGTCTCCTCTAGACTGTCTCCCATGTGACTGACCGTACCTCCCAATAGACAGTATTGTCTCCTCTAGACTGTCTCCCATGTGACTGATCGTACCTCCCAGTAGACAGTACTGTCTCCTCTAGACTGTCTCCCATGTGACTGACCGTACCTCCCAGTAGACAGTACTGTCTCCTCTAGACTGTCTCCCATGTGACTGACCGTACCTCCCAATAGACCGTATTGTCTCCTCTAGACTGTCTCCTCTAGATGGTCTCCTCTCGACTGTGTCCTCTCGACTGTGTCCTCTAGACTGTCTCCTCTCGACTGTCTCCCCTAGACTGTCTCCTCTCGACTGTCTCCTCTAGACTGTCTCCTCTCGACTGTCTCCTCTCGACTGTCTCCTCTAGACTGTCTCCTCTCGACTGTCTCCTCTAGACTGTCTCCTCTCGACCGTCTCCTCTCGACTGTCTCCTCTAGACTGTCTCCCCTAGACTGGCTCCCCTCGACTGTCTCCTCTAGACTGCCTCCTCTCGACTGTCTCCTCTCGACTGTCTCCTCTAGACTGCCTCCTCTCGACTGTCTCCTCTAGACTGTCTCCTCTCGACTGTCTCCTCTAGACTGTCTCCTCTCGACCGTCTCCTCTCGACTGTCTCCTCTAGACTGTCTCCTCTCGACTGGCTCCTCTCGACTGTCTCCTCTAGACTGTCTCTCATGTGACTGACCGTACCTGCCAATAGACAGTACTGTCTCCTCTAGACTGTCTCCCATGTGACTGACCGTACCTCCCAATAGACCGTATTGTCTCCTCTAGACTGTCTCCTCTAGATGGTCTCCTCTGTGTCCTCTCGACTGTGTCCTCTCGACTGTGTCCTCTCGACTAGACTGTCTCCTCTCGACTGTCTCCTCTAGACTGTCTCCTCTCGAGACTGTCTCCTCTCGACTGTCTCCTCTAGACTGTCTCCTCTCGACTGTCTCCTCTCGACTGTCTCCTCTGGCTCCCTCGGACTGTCTCCTCTAGACTGTCTCCGACTCTCCTCTCGACTGTCTCCTCTAGACTGTCTCCTCTCGACTGTCTCCTCTAG
>NW_027008205.1:42500-44481 GCF_036934945.1 Oncorhynchus masou masou | reverse complement strand
GACAGTCTAGAGGAGACAGTCTAGAGGAGACAGTCTAGAGGAGGCAGTCTAGAGGAGGCAGTCTAGAGGGACAATAGTCTCTAAGTAATGTTTGATGTAAACATGACATGGCAGAGAGGCTCGCACAACACTCAATTCTAGTCCTCCTTTAGCCTCTAGTTTATCCTGTCTTCTAGTCCTCCTCTAGCCTCTAGTTTATCCTGTCTTCTAGTCAGCCTTTAGTCTCTAGTGGATCCTGTTCTAGTCCTCCTTTAGTCTCTAATTTATCCTGTCTTCTAGTCCTCCTTTAGCCTCTAGTGGATCCTGTTCTAGTCCTCCTTTAGCCTCTGGTTTATCCTGTCTTCTAGTCCTCCTCTAGCCTCTAGTTTATCCTGTCTTCTAGTCCTCCTCTAGCCTCTAGTTTATCCTGTCTTCTAGTCCTCCTTTAGCCTCTGGTTTATCCTGTCTTCTAGTCCTCCTCTAGCCTCTAGTTTATCCTGTCTTCTAGTCCTCCTCTAGCCTCTAGTTTATCCTGTCTTCTAGTCAGCCTTTAGTCTCTAGTGGATCCTGTTCTAGTCCTCCTTTAGTCTCTAATTTATCCTGTCTTCTAGTCCTCCTTTAGCCTCTAGTGGATCCTGTTCTAGTCCTCCTTTAGCCTCTGGTTTATCCTGTCTTCTAGTCCTCCTCTAGCCTCTAGTTTATCCTGTCTTCTAGTCCTCCTCTAGCCTCTAGTTTATCCTGTCTTCTAGTCCTCCTTTAGCCTCTAGTTTATCCTGTCTTCTAGTCAGCCTTTAGTCTCTAGTGGATCCTGTTCTAGTCCTCCTTTAGTCTCTAATTTATCCTGTCTTCTAGTCCTCCTCTAGCCTCTAGTGGATCCTGTTCTAGTCCTCCTTTAGTCTCTAATTTATCCTGTCTTCTAGTCATATTTTAGTCTCTAGTTTATCCTGTCTTCTAGTCATCCTCTTGTCTCTAGTTTATCCTGTCTTCTAGTCCTCCTCTAGCCTCTAGTTTATCCTGTCTTCTAGTCCTCCTTTAGCCTCTGGTTTATCCTGTCTTCTAGTCCTCCTCTAGCCTCTAGTTTATCCTGTCTTCTAGTCAGCCTTTAGTCTCTAGTGGATCCTGTTCTAGTCATCCTCTAGTCTCTAGTTTATCCTGTCTTCTAGTCCTCCTCTAGCCTCTAGTGGATCCTGTTCTAGTCCTCCTTTAGTCTCTAATTTATCCTGTCTTCTAGTCATCCTCTAGCCTCTAGTGGATCCTGTTCTAGTCCTCCTTTAGTCTCTAATTTATCCTGTCTTCTAGTCATATTTTAGTCTCTAGTTTATCCTGTCTTCTAGTCATCCTCTAGCCTCTAGTTTATCCTGTCTTCTAGTCCTCCTTTAGCCTCTAGTTTATCCTGTCTTCTAGTCCTCCTTTAGTCTCTAATTTATCCTGTCTTCTAGTCATCCTCTAGCCTCTAGTTTATCCTGTCTTCTAGTCCTCCTTTAGTCTCTAGTTTATCCTGTCTTCTAGTCCTCCTCTAGCCTCTAGTGGATCCTGTTCCAGTCATCCTCTAGCCTCTAGTGGATCCTGTTCTAGTCCTCCTTTAGTCTCTAGTGGATCCTGTCTTCTAATCAGCCTTTAGTCTCTAGTGGATCCTGTTCTAGTCCTCCTTTAGACTCTAATTTATCCTGTCTTCTTATCCTCCTCTAGCCTCTAGTGGATCCTGTTCTAGTCCTCTTTTAGTCTCTAGTTTTTTCCTGTCTTCTCATCCTCCTTTAGACTCTAATTTATCCTGTCTTCTAGTCATATTTTAGTCTCTAGTGGATCCTGTTCTAGTCCTCCTTTAGTCTCTAGTTTTTCCTGTCTTCTAGTCCTCTTTTAGTCTCTAATGGATCCTGTTCTAGTCCTCCTTTAGTCTCTATTGCATCCTGTGTTTGCAACTAAAAGAGGTTGAAACACTGAAGTGTTTTTTTGGTTGATATTATAAGTAAGGTTGAGGCAGATACAGAAAGAAAAATAAAGA
>NW_027008205.1:35000-40000 GCF_036934945.1 Oncorhynchus masou masou | reverse complement strand
GGTAAGTAGACCGGCTGTGGTAAGTAGATGGGCTGTGGTAAGTAGAGATAGACCGGCTGTGGTAAGTAGACCGGCCGTGGTAAGTAGATGGGCTGTGGTAAGTAGACCGGCTGTGGTAAGTAGGTGGGCTGTGGTAAGTAGATGGGCTGTGGTAAGTAGATGGGCTGTGGTAAGTAGACCGGCTGTGGTAAGTAGATGGGCTGTGGTAAGTAGATGGGCTGTGGTAAGTAGACTGGCTGTGGTAAGTAGATGGGCTGTGGTAAGTAGATGGGCTGTGGTAAGTAGATGGGCTGTGGTAAGTAGACTGGCTGTGGTAAGTAGACCGGCCGTGGTAAGTAGACCGGCTGTGGTAAGTAGAGGGCTGTGGTAAGTAGACCGGCTGTGGTAAGTAGATGGGCTGTGGTAAGTAGACTGGCTGTGGTAAGTAGATGGGCTGTGGTAAGTAGATGGGCTGTGGTAAGTAGACTGGCTGTGGTAAGTAGATGGGCTGTGGTAAGTAGATGGGCTGTGGTAAGTAGATGGGCTGTGGTAAGTAGACTGGCTGTGGTAAGTAGACCGGCTGTGGGTAGACCGGCCGTGGTAGTAGACCGGCTGTGGTAAGTAGAGGGGGCTGTGTAAGTAGACCGGCTGTGGTAAGTAGAGGGCTGTGGTAAGTAGACCGGCTGTGGTAAGTAGACCGGCTGTGGTAAGTAGACCGGCTGTGGTAAGTAGGTGGGCTGTGGTAAGTAGACCGGCTGTGGTAAGTAGGTGGGCTGTGGTAAGTAGGTGGGCTGTGGTAAGTAGACCGGCTGTGGTAAGTAGATGGGCTGTGGTAAGTAGACCGGCTGTGGTAAGTAGACCGGCTGTGGTAAGTAGACCGGCCGTGGTAAGTAGATGGGCTGTGGTAAGTAGACCGGCTGTGGTAAGTAGGTGGGCTGTGGTAAGTAGATGGGCTGTGGTAAGTAGAGGGGCTGTGGTAAGTAGACCGGCCGTGGTAAGTAGATGGGCTGTGGTAAGTAGATGGGCTGTGGTAAGTAGACTGGCTGTGGTAAGTAGATGGGCTGTGGTAAGTAGATGGGCTGTGGTAAGTAGATGGGCTGTGGTAAGTAGACTGGCTGTGGTAAGTAGACCGGCCGTGGTAAGTAGACCGGCTGTGGTAAGTAGAGGGGCTGTGGTAAGTAGACCGGCTGTGGTAAGTAGATGGGCTGTGGTAAGTAGACTGGCTGTGGTAAGTAGATGGGCTGTGGTAAGTAGATGGGCTGTGGTAAGTAGACTGGCTGTGGTAAGTAGATGGGCTGTGGTAAGTAGATGGGCTGTGGTAAGTAGATGGGCTGTGGTAAGTAGACTGGCTGTGGTAAGTAGACCGGCTGTGGTAAGTAGACCGGCTGTGGTAAGTAGAGGGGCTGTGGTAAGTAGACCGGCTGTGGTAAGTAGATGGGCTGTGGTAAGTAGACCGGCTGTGGTAAGTAGACCGGCTGTGGTAAATAGATGGGCTGTGGTAAGTAGGTGGGCTGTGGTAAGTAGACCGGCTGTGGTAAGTTGATGGGCTGTGGTAAGTAGACCGGCTGTGGTAAGTAGATGGGCTGTGGTAAGTAGATGGGCTGTGGTAAGTTGATGGGCTGTGGTAAGTAGACCGGCTGTGGTAAGTAGATGGGCTGTGGTAAGTAGATGGGCTGTGGTAAGTAGATGGGCTGTGGTAAGTAGACCGGCTGTGGTAAGTAGACCGGCTGTGGTAAGTAGATGGGCTGTGGTAAGTAGATGGGCTGTGGTAAGTAGATGGGCTGTGGTAAGTAGACCGGCTGTGGTAAGTATATGGGCTGTGGTAAGTATATGGGCTGTGGTAAGTAGATGGGCTGTGGTAAGTAGATGGGCTGTGGTAAGTAGATGGGCTGTGGTAAGTAGAGGGGCTGTGTTAAGTAGATGGGCTGTGGTAAGTAGACCGGCTGTGGTAAGTAGATGGGCTGTGGTAAGTAGACCGGCTGTGGTAAGTAGAGGGGCTGTGGTAAGTAGACCGGCTGTGGTAAGTAGATGGGCTGTGGTAAGTAGACCGGCTGTGGTAAGTAGAGGGGCTGTGGTAAGTAGACCGGCTGTGGTAAGTAGATGGGCTGTGGTAAGTAGACCGGCTGTGGTAAGTATATATGGGCTGTGGTAAGTAGACCGGCTGTGGTAAGTAGACCGGCTGTGGTAAGTAGATGGGCTGTGGTAAGTATGGGCTGTGGTAAGTAGATGGGCTGTGGTAAGTAGATGGGCTGTGGTAAGTAGACCGGCTGTGGTAAGTATATGGGCTGTGGTAAGTAGATGGGCTGTGGTAAGTAGATGGGCTGTGGTAAGTAGATGGGCTGTGGTAAGTAGATGGGCTGTGGTAGAGGGGCTGTTAAGTAGATGGGCTGTGGTAAGTAGACCGGCTGTGGTAAGTAGATGGGCTGTGGTAAGTAGACCGGCTGTGGTAAGTAGAGGGGCTGTGGTAAGTAGACCGGCTGTGGTAAGTAGATGGGCTGTGGTAAGTAGACCGGCTGTGGTAAGTATATGGGCTGTGGTAAGTAGACCGGCTGTGGTAAGTAGACCGGCTGTGGTAAGTAGATGGGCTGTGGTAAGTAGACCGGCTGTGGTAAGTTGATGGGCTGTGTTAAGTAGATGGGCTGTGGTAAGTAGATGGGCTGTGGTAAGTAGACCGGCTGTGGTAAGTTGATGGGCTGTGTTAAGTAGATGGGCTGTGGTAAGTAGACCGGCTGTGGTAAGTAGACCGGCTGTGGTAAGTAGATGGGCTGTGGTAAGTAGACCGGCTGTGGTAAGTAGACCGGCTGTGGTAAGTAGACCGGCTGTGGTAAGTAGACCGGCTGTGGTAAGTAGATGGGCTGTGGTAAGTAGATGGGCTGTGGTAAGTAGATGGGCTGTGGTAAGTAGATGGGCTGTGGTAAGTAGATGGGCTGTGGTACGTAGACCGGCTGTGGTAAGTAGACCGGCTGTGGTAAGTAGACCGGCTGTGGTAAGTAGATGGGCTGTGGTAAGTAGACCGGCTGTGGTAAGTAGATGGGCTGTGGTAAGTAGACCGGCTGTGGTAAGTAGGTGGGCTGTGGTAAGTAGATGGGCTGTGGTAAGTAGACCGGCTGTGGTAAGTAGGTGGGCTGTGGTAAGTAGATGGGCTGTGGTAAGTAGACCGGCTGTGGTAAGTAGATGGGCTGTGGTAAGTAGACCGGCTGTGGTAAGTAGGTGGGCTGTGGTAAGTAGATGGGCTGTGGTAAGTAGACCGGCTGTGGTAAGTAGACCGGCTGTGGTAAGTAGATGGGCTGTGGTAAGTAGACCGGCTGTGGTAAGTAGATGGGCTGTGGTAAGTAGACCGGCTGTGGTAAGTAGACTGGCTGTGGTAAGTAGAGGGGCTGTGGTAAGTAGATGGGCTGTGTTAAGTAGATGGGCTGTGGTAAGTAGATGGGCTGTGCTAAGTAGATGGGCTGTGGTAAGTAGACCGGCTGTGGTAAGTAGACCGGCTGTGGTAAGTAGATGGGCTGTGGTAAGTAGACCGGCTGTGGTAAGTAGATGGGCTGTGGTAAGTAGACCGGCCGTGGTAAGTAGACCGGCTGTGGTAAGTAGACCGGCTGTGGTAAGTAGGTGGGCTGTGGTAAGTAGACCGGCTGTGGTAAGTAGACCGGCTGTGGTAAGTAGATGGGCTGTGGTAAGTAGATGGGCTGTGGTAAGTAGACCGGCTGTGGTAAGTAGACCGGCTGTGGTAAGTAGACCGGCTGTGGTAAGTAGATGGGCTGTGGTAAGTAGGTGGGCTGTGGTAAGTAGATGGGCTGTGGTAAGTAGATGGGCTGTGGTAAGTAGACCGGCTGTGGTAAGTAGATGGGCTGTGGTAAGTAGACCGGCTGTGTTAAGTAGACCGGCTGTGTTAAGTAGACCGGCTGTGGTAAGTAGAGGGGCTGTGGTAAGTAGATGGGCTGTGGTAAGTAGATGGGCTGTGGTAAGTAGAGGGGCTGTGGTAAGTAGATGGGCTGTGGTAAGTAGATGGGCTGTGGTAAGTAGATGGGCTGTGGTAAGTAGACCGGCTGTGGTAAGTAGATGGGCTGTGGTAAGTAGATGGGCTGTGGTAAGTAGACCGGCTGTGGTAAGTTGATGGGCTGTGGTAAGTAGATGGGCTGTGGTAAGTAGGTGGGCTGTGGTAAGTAGATGGGCTGTGGTAAGTAGACCGGCTGTGGTAAGTTGATGGGCTGTGGTAAGTAGATGGGCTGTGGTAAGTAGACCGGCTGTGGTAAGTAGATGGGCTGTGGTAAGTAGGTGGGCTGTGGTAAGTAGATGGGCTGTGGTAAGTAGACCGGCTGTGGTAAGTAGACCGGCTGTGGTAAGTAGATGGGCTGTGGTAAGTAGACCGGCTGTGGTAAGTAGACCGGCTGTGGTAAGTAGACCGGCTGTGGTAAGTAGACCGGCCGTGGTAAGTAGACCGGCTGTGGTAAGTAGACCGGCTGTGGTAAGTAGATGGGCTGTGGTAAGTAGATGGGCTGTGGTAAGTAGAGGGGCTGTGGTAAGTAGACCGGCTGTGGTAAGTAGAGGGGCTGTGTTAAGTAGATGGGCTGTGGTAAGTAGATGGGCTGTGGTAAGTAGATGGGCTGTGGTAAGTAGACCGGCTGTGGTAAGTAGATGGGCTGTGGTAAGTAGATGGGCTGTGGTAAGTAGATGGGCTGTGGTAAGTAGACCGGCTGTGGTAAGTAGACCGGCTGTGGTAAGTAGATGGGCTGTGGTAAGTAGACCGGCTGTGGTAAGTAGAGGGGCTGTGGTAAGTAGACCGGCTGTGGTAAGTGACCGGCTGTGGTAAGTAGACCGGCTGTGGCAGAAGTAGATGGGCTGTGGTAAGTAGATGGGCTGTGGTAAGTAGATGGGCTGTGGTAAGTAGACCGGCTGTGGTAAGTAGACCGGCTGTGGTAAGTAGATGGGCTGTGGTAAGTAGATGGGCTGTGGTAAGTAGAGGGGCTGTGGTAAGTAGACCGGCTGTGGTAAGTAGATGGGCTGTGGTAAGTAGACCGGCTGTG
>NW_027008205.1:0-22500 GCF_036934945.1 Oncorhynchus masou masou | reverse complement strand
ACCACACACCACACACCACACCCCCCACACCAAACACCACACCACACATCACACCCCACACCACCCACACACCAACACCCACACACCACACACCACCCCACACCACCCACACCACACACCACACAACACACACCACACCACACAACACACACCACACAACACACACCACACACCACACACCACACACCACACACCACATCCCACACAACACACCCCACACACCACACACCACACACCACCCCACACCCCACACATCCCACACACCACACACCACACCACACACCACACACCACCCCACACACCACACATCCCACACACCACACATCCCACACACCACCCCACACACCACCCACACTCCACACACCACACACCACACACCCACACACACACACCCCACACCCCACACACCACCACCCCCACACACCACACACCACCCCACCACACACCACACACCACATCCCACACCCCACACCACACACCACACACCACCCCACACCACACACCACCCCACACACCACCCACCCCACATCCCACACCCCACACATCCCACACAACACACCCCAAACACCACACACCCACACACCACACCACCCCACATCCCACCCCACACATCCCACCCAACACACCCAAACACCACACCACACACCACACCACACTCCACACACCACCCACCACCCACACACCCCACACACCACATCCCACACCCACCACCTCCACACACACACCCACCCCACCCCCTACACACCACATCCCACACCCCACACACCACACACCACACCACACACCACACCCCACACACCACATCCCACACCCACACCACACACCACACACCACACACCAAATACCACACACCCCACACCCACACACCACACACCACACCCACACAACACACCCCAAATACCACACACCCACCCCACCACACACCACCCACACACACACCCCACACACCACACACCAACCCACACACCACACACCCCCACCACCCCCACACCACACCACACACCAACCCACACCACACACCACACACCACCCACACACCACACACCACCCCACACACCACCCCCACACACCACACACCACACACCACACACCACCCACACACCACACACCACACACCACACACCACCCCACACACCACACACCACCCCACCACACACCACCCCACACACCACACACCACACCACACACCACCCCACACACCACACCCCACACCCCACACCCCCACACCCCCACACCACACAACACACCCAAACACCCACACCACACACACCACATCCCACACAACACATCCCACACACCACACATCCCACACACACACCACACCCCACACACCACACACCACACATCCCACACACCACACCACACCCCCAACACACCCTAAACCACACACCACACACCACATCCCACACAACCCCAAACACCACACACCACACACCACATCCCACACAACACACCCCACACACCACACACCACACACACAGCAAACACCCCACACCCACACCCCACACACACCCCAAACACCACACACCACACACCACACACCACACACCACACACTACACACACACAACACACCACAAACACACACATCCCCACACACACCCCACACCAACACACACACACACACACACCACAACACCCCACACACCACACACACACCACACACCACACACCACACACCACACACCACACCCCACACACCACACCACACCCCACCACACACCACCCACACCACACACAACACACACCACACACCACCCCAAGCCATACACCACACACCACACATCCCACACCCCACTCACCACACCCCACACACCACAGACTGGGGTAGATGTTACCAGGGCAGGTCCAGACATGAGGGCGGGGAATTTCAAGATAAAAAAAAATAATAATAATAATAATTCATACATTTAAAAAAAGACCTTTCGTTTGGACTCGGTGTCATATGAAGTCAAGGCCATGTGTGTGTGTGTGTGTGTGTGTGTGTGTGTGTGTGTGTGTGTGTGTGTGTGTGTGTGTGTGTGTGTGTGTGGTTCAATAATTAAAGTTAACCAATTAGCTGTAGGACAGAAAGGAACCAATTAGTTGGGGGACAGAAAGTAACCTAATTAGCTGTGGGACAGAAAGGAACAAATTAGCTGTGGGACAGAAAGGAACCAATTAGCTGTGGGACAGAAAGGAACCAATTAGCTGTGGGACAGAAAGGAACAAATTAGCTGTGGGACAGAAAGGAACCAATTAGCTGTGGGACAGAAAGGGGCAATTAGCTGTGGGACAGAAAGGAACAAATTAGCTGGGGGACAGAAAGGAACCAATTAGCTGTGGGACAGAAAAGAACCAATTAGCTGTGGGACAGAGAGTAACCTTTTTAGCTGTGGGACGAAAGGAACAAATTAGCTGTGGACAGAAAGGAACCAATTAGCTGTGGGACAGAATTGAACAAATTTGCTGTGAGACAGAAAGGAACAAATTAGCTGGGGGACAGAAAGGAACCAATTAGCTGTAGGACAGAAAGAACCAATTAGCTGTAGGACAGAAAGGAACCAATTGGCTGTGGAACAGAAAGGAACCCAATTAGCTGGGGACAGAAAGGAACCAATTAGCTGTGGGACAGAAAGGAACCAATTAGCTGTAGGACAGAAAGGAACCAATTAGCTGTAGGACAGAAAGGAACCAATTAGCTGTGGAACAGAAAGGGAACCCAATTAGCTGTGGGACAGAAAGGAACCAATTAGCTGTGGGACAGAAAGGACCCTAATTAGCTGTGGGACAGGAAGGACCTAATTAGCTGTGGGACAGGAAGGACCTAATTAGCTGTGGGACAGGGAAGGACCTATTTAGCTGGGGGACATAAAGGACCTACTTAGCTGTGGGACAGGAAGGACCTAATTAGCTGTGGGACAGGAAGGACCTCTTCTGATGGGACAGGAAGGACCCATCTCTATGCCCTGGGACAGGAAGGACCTAATTAAGCTGGGGGGAAAGGAACCAAATAGCTGTGGGACAGAAAGACAGACAGACAGACAGCAGACAGACAGACAAGGAACCAACAGACTGAGGACAGAAAGAGAACCAGACAGACAGACAGACAGAAAGGACACCAATTAGACAGACAGACAGACAGACAGACAGACAGCAAGACGGGACAGAGACAGAACCAACAGAGGACAGACAGGAACAAATTAGCTGTGGGACAGAGACAGGAAGAAAGAGAGACTGTGGGACAGAAAGGAACAAATTCGCTGTGGGACAGAAAGAGAGACATTAGCTGAGACAGAGCAACAAGAGACAGTAGGACAGAACAGAGACAGAGAGCTGTGGAGAGAGAGAGTGAGAGTGGAGGGGGAGAGGAGGGGATTGGCTACTTGAGAGTGGAGAGGGGAGAGGGAGGAGATTAGAGTGGGAGGGGGGAGGGGGGAGAGTGGAGAGGACAGGGAGGGAGAGAGAGAGAGAGAGTGGGACAGGGGGAGCTGTGGAGAGGGTTAGCTGTGGGACAGGAAGGAGAGGGAGATTAGCTGTGGGACAGGAGCTGGGGAGAGGAAGGAGTATTGGTTGGGTTGTGGGACAGGAAGGACCCTTCCTCTTGCAAGTGGGATTCAGGAAGGCCCCTGTTGTTCCTCTTCATCAAGTCAATTCAGCTGTAGCCCTGAAAGGATCCCTTCATCAAGTACAACAGAAAATGTTCCTCTTCATCAAGTCATATTCAGGAAAGCACCTGCTGTGTTCCTCTTCTATCAAGTCATATTACTAACCCCTCTGTGTTCCTCTTCATCAAGTCATATTCAATGGCCCCACATGTTCCTCTTCACAAGTCACCCATAAGCCCCTGCTTCCTCTTCATCAAGTCATATTCAAACCCATCTATGTGCCTCTTCATCAAGTCATATTCAGGAAAGCCCCTGCTTGGATAGAGAAGGAAAATCTTCTCCAGTTCCCTTCACCCAGAAGCAGGACAACGTGTCTAATTCCCAAAGCAGAGCTGTACAGCAGCATGGGAAAGACAGCATGTCTAATTCCCAAAGCAGAGCTGTACAGCAGACAGAAAGACAGCAGTCTAATTCCCAAAGCAGAGCTGACAGCAGCACAGGAGAGACAGCATGTCTAATCCCCAAAGCAGAGCTGTACAGCAGAGAGGAGAGACAGCATGTCTAATTCCAAGCAGAGCTATACAGAGCACAGGGAGAGACAGCATGTCCTAATTCTCTGTATGGGGAGAGACAGCATGTCTAATTCCCAAAGCAGAGCAGAGCAACAGCACTGGGAGAGACAGCATGTCTAAGACAGAGACAGAGCTGACAGCAGCACGAGAGAGAGACAGCATGTCTAATCCCCAAAGCAGAGGTACAGCAGGGGGAGAGACAGCATGTCTAATCCCCAAAGCTGAGGGCTGTACCCAGCATTGGGGAGACAGCTAATTCCCTGCAAGCTATCTGCAGCACTGGGAAAGACAGCCATCTCCTAATTCCAAAGCAGAGCTTCATCAAGCATACTGGGAGGAAAGCCCATGTCTATGTTCCCCAAAGCATAGCTTCAGCAGCACTGGGAAACTGCATGTCTAATTCCAAAATCAGAGCTGTACAGCAGCACTGGGAGAGACAGCATGTCTAATCCCCAAATCAAGTCTGTACAGCAGCACGGGGAGAGACAGCATGTCTAATTCTCTGTATGCTTTGGGAGAAGTCAGCATGTCAGGAAAGCCCCAGCAAACTGTACAGCAGCACTGGGAAAGACAGCATGTCTAATTCCAAAGCAGAGCTATACAGCAGCACTGGGAAAGACAGCATGTCTAATTCCCAAAGCAGAGCTGTACAGCAGCAGGAGAGAGACAGCATGTCTAATTCCCAAAGCAGAGCTGTACAGCAGCACGGGGAGACAGCATGTCTAATCCCCAAAGCAGAGCTATACAGCAGCACTGGGAGAGACAGCATGTCTAATCCCCAAAGCAGAGCTGTACAGCAGCATGGGGAGAGACAGCATGTCTAATCCCCAAAGCAGAGCTGTACAGCAGCACGGGAGAGACAGCATGTCTAATCCCAAAGCAGAGCTGTACAGCAGCACGGGGAGAGACAGCATGTCTAATCCCCAAAGCAGAGCTGTACAGCAGCACTGGGAAAGACAGCATGTCTAATCCCCAAAGCAGAGCTGTACAGCAGCACTGGGAGAGACAGCATGTCTAATCCCCAAAGCAGAGCTGTACAGCAGCGGAGAGGGACACATGTCTAATCCCCAAAGCAGAGCTGTACAGGACGGGGAGAGACAGCATGTCTAATTCCCAAAGCAGAGCTGTACAGCAGCACGAGGGGAGAGACAGCATGTCTAATTCTCTGTATGCTTTGGGAGAGACAGCATGTCTAATCCCCAAAGCAGAGCTGTACAGCAGCACTGGGAGAGACAGCATGTCTAATCCCCAAAGCAGAGCTGTACAGCAGCACTGGGAAAGACAGCATGTCTAATTCCCAAAGCAGAGCTGTACAGCAGCACTGGGAGAGACAGCATGTCTAATCCCAAAGCAGAGCTGTACAGCAGCACGGGAGAGACAGCATGTCTAATCCCAAAGCAGAGCTGTACAGCAGCACGGGGAGACAGCATGTCTAATTCCCAAAGCAGAGCTGTACAGCAGCACGGGGAGAGACAGCATGTCTAATCCCCAAAGCAGAGCTGTACAGCAGCACGGGGAGAGACAGCATGTCTAATCCCCAAAGCAGAGCTGTACAGCAGCACGGGAGAGACAGCATGTCTAATCCCCAAAGCAGAGCTGTACAGCAGCACGGGAGAGACAGCATGTCTAATTCCCTGTATGCTTTGGGAGAGCAGCATGTCTAATTCTCTGTATGCTTTGGGAGAGACAGCATGTCTAATCCCCAAAGCAGAGCTGTACAGCAGCACGGGGAAAGACAGCATGTCTAATTCTCTGTATGCTTTGGGAGAGACAGCATGTCTAATTCCCAAAGCATAGCTTTACACAGCACGGGGAAGACAGCATGTCTAATCCCAAAGCAGAGCTGTACAGCAGCACTGGGAGAGACAGCATGTCTAATTCCCAAAGCAGAGCTGTACAGCAGCACTGGGAGAGACAGCATGTCTAATCCCCAAAGCAGAGCTATACAGCAGCACTGGGAGAGACAGCATGTCTAATTCTCTGTATGCTTTGGGAGAGACAGCATGTCTAATCCCCAAAGCAGAGCTATACAGCAGCACTGGGAAGACAGCATGTCTAATTCCAAAGCAGAGCTATACAGCAGCACTGGGAGAGACAGCATGTCTAATTCCCAAAGCAGAGCTATACAGCAGCACTGGGAGAGACAGCATGTCTAATTCCCAAAGCAGAGCTGTACAGCAGGGAGAGACAGCATGTCTAATCCCAAAGCAGAGCTGTACAGCAGCACTGGGAGAGACAGCATGTCTAATCCCCAAAGCAGAGCTGTACAGCAGCAGGGGGGAGAGACAGCATGTCTAATCCCAAAGCAGAGCTGTACAGCAGCACTGGGAGAGACAGCATGTCTAATTCTCTGTATGCTTTGGGAGAGACAGCATGTCTAATCCCCAAAGCAGAGCTGTACAGCAGCACTGGGAGAGACAGCATGTCTAATTCCCAAAGCAGAGCTGTACAGCAGCACGAAGGAGAGACAGCATGTCTAATTCCCAAAGCAGAGCTATACAGCAGCACGGGGAGACAGCATGTCTAATCCCCAAAGCAGAGCTGTACAGCAGCATTTTCTCTTTCATTCCATATTTTAGACAACAGTTGAAGTGGATTTTAGAGTTGAACTGATCTCGTTCTAATCTAGCAGGTCATTTAAATCCCATTTCTCTCTATTGATTAGGTTGAACTCTCAGGGGAGAGAGAGAGAGAGAGGAGAACAGGGGAGAACTGATTTTTATCAGTCTCACAAGGACAATTGAGTCGCAGTTCTAACAGATACCAAGACCGGTGACCTTGGGGTCATTCTAACAGGTGGATTGTACTCTGGTCTATTAGGAGACATGCATTGAGAGACCTGCAGAGATGATAAATGATGTGGACATGATCGCAGTCGTACAGTTGAAGCATGCAACGTCACATGTTCAGGCAAAGCAGCTGATCTGTTACACTGATTTACGACTCGATGAAGTTTAATAAACGTAGATCAACGTTGGTATGAAATCAACCGAGTCGTTTTACAGAGTTGATACCCACCTCCAACGTAGTGAATCTACATACAGTGTCCTCCAGTTCAGCAGTTAGGACCACAGAGAGATTTATCTAATAAGCAGAGATACTCCACTAGACTCCAGCAGTAGTTAGGACCACAGAGATATTTATCTAATCAGCAGAGATAATACACTAGACTCCAGCACAGTTAGGACCACAGAGAGATGTATCTAAGGAGCAGAGATAATACACTAGACCTCAGCACAGTTAGGACCACAGAGATTTATCTAATAAGCAGAGATAATACACTAGACTCCAGCACAGTTAGGACCACAGAGAGATGTATCTAAGGAGCAGAGATTCTACTAGACTCCAGCACAGTTAGGACCACTAGAGATGTATCTAAGGACCACAGAGATACTATCTAAGGAGCAGAGATACTCCACTAGACTCCAGCACAGTTAGGACCACAGAGATTTATCTAAGGAGCAGAGATACTCCACTATACTCCAGCACAGTTAGGACCACAGAGAGATTTATCTAAGGAACAGAGATACTATCTAAGGAGCAGAGATACTCCACTAGACTCCAGCACAGTTAGGACCACAGAGAGATGTATCTAAGGAGCAGAGATACTATCTAAGGAGCAGAGATACTCCACTAGACTCCAGCACAGTTAGGACCACAGAGAGATGTATCTAAGGAACAGAGATACTATCTAAGGAGCAGAGATACTCCACTAGACTCCAGCACAGTTAGGACCACAGAGAGATTTATCTAAGGAGCAGAGATACTCCACTAGACTCCAGCACAGTTAGGACCACAGAGAGATGTATCTAAGGAGCAGAGATACTATCTAAGGAGCAGAGATACTCCACTAGACTCCAGCACAGTTAGGACCACAGAGAGATTTATCTAAGGAGCAGAGATACTCCACTAGACTCCAGCACAGTTAGGACCACAGAGAGATTTATCTAAGAACCAGAGATACTCCACTAGACTCCAGCACAGTTAGGACCACAGAGATTTATCTAAGGAGCAGAGATACTCCACTAGACTCAGCAGTAGTTAGGACCACAGAGAGATGTATCTAAGGAACAGAGATACTATCTAAGGAGCAGAGATACTCCACTAGACTCCAGCAGTAGCACTTCTGATTCATATCATTTCACAATGATGTTTTACTCTTGAAGTGGCTCATTTCCCCATACGATCACAATGATGTTTCACCATTCTGTTATTCTAGTACTGTATTAATCTATTATATTATTATATTCTTTATATTATTACATGATTAGGTTAATATATTTTCCATTACATTATTATATTATTATATTATATTATTACAGTATATTATTATTATGTTATCACATTATATTATATTATAACGTTATATTATATTATTCTCTTATTCTATCAATGCATTATATTATTATATTATTATATTATATTATATATTATATTATTATATTATTGTATTATTATATTATTATATTATATTATTATATTATTATATTATATTATTATATTATTACATTATTATATTATATTATTATATTATATTATTATATTATTATATTATATTATTATATTATTATATTATTATATTATATTATTATATTATATTATTATATTATTATATTATTATATTATTATATATATTATTATATTATTATATTATATTATTATATTATTATATTATATTATTATATTATTATATTATATTATTATATTATTATATTATTATATTATTATATTATTATATTATTATATTATATTATTATATTATTATATTATTATATTATATTATTATATTATTATATTATATTATATTATACTATTATATTATTATATTATATTATTATATTATTATATCATTATATTATATTATATTATTACATTATATTATTATATTATTATATTATATTATTATATTATTATATCATTATATTATATTATATTATTACATTATTGTTATATTATCTCATTATATTATATTATTATATTATCTCATTATATTATTATTTCATTATATTATATTATTATATTATATTTTTATATTATCTCATTATATTATATTATTATATTATATTATTATTTCATTATATTATGTTATTATATTATTATATTATTATTATATTATCTCATTATATTATATTATTATTTCATTCTATTATATTATTACATTATATTATTATATTATATTATTATATTGTTATATTATTATTATATTATCTCATTGTATTATATTATTATATTATCTCATTATATTATATTATTATATTATCTCATTATATTATATTATTATTTCATTCTATTATATTATTATATTATATTATTATTTCATTATATTATATTATTATATTATTATATTATTATATTGTTATATCAATACATTACATTATTATAATTATTTTATATTATTCCATCAATACATTTTATTATTTTATTATACTATATTGTTATCGTATAATATTATTCTATTCTATCAATACATTATGTTATTATATTATAGTATTATATTCTATTATAGTATTATATTATATTATAGTATTATGCTATATTATAGTATTATGCTATATTATTATGTTCACCAGTGTTCTTTTCTACAATTTTCTACAATTTCCCTCCCTTTTTTCATCTTCACTTCACCAGATGTCTGGGAGAGAGTAGAGGAGAGGAGAGGGGAGAGGGAGGGGAGGGGGAGGGGAGGGGAGGAGAGGAGAGGAGAGGAGAGAGAGGAGAGGAGAGGAGAGGAGAGGATGTAGGAGAGGAAGGAGAGGAGAGGGGAGAGGAGAGGAGAGGAGGAGGGAGGGACTCCACTAGATGGGAGTAGAAATAGGAAGCGATAGATAGATTGTGTTTTTGTTTATTATGTAAGGATTCTATTATCACAACGATACAGAGAAACGGTCCTCTTCTTCATTCTCATCTTCAGATCCATTACTACAATTAGTGATCCCTCTATCAGACTCTTAGTGAACCTCACACACAGAGACAGAGAAACTGGTAAAATGATCTTCGGAACCAGTATTAGCAATACCTTTATCCATATATATATACAAATTCTTATTGTCAAAGATGGTCTAGGAACAGTGGGTTAACTGGTCTTATGGGTTAACTGGTCTAGGAACAGTGGGTTAACTGCCTTGTCCATCAAGAACGACAGATTAATATAGTAGACCCTGTTAGCTTATGGACCTATATCATACTTATTATTGGAGCATAGTTATACATGGGATTCATATAGAGGTTTACTAAATATTAAATATTATTGAATCATTTAAAAAAAAACGTTTTTATGTTTTCTATATTATTTATTGATAGTCAATAGTATTTTTTATAATTTTACAACTTATTTTAATTGTATTCTATATTATTTGTTGATAGTCAATAGTATTTTAGAATTTGTTTTACTTGTTCATGTATTCTATGCTATTTATTGATAGTCAATAGTATTTTATAGAATTTGTTTTACTTTTTCATGTATTTACATGTCATTCCACTGGCATCTAATGCTGCTGTTGAGAATCACATCTTTCTTTAGCCGGTCCGCTAGTTTGAAAGCCGGTCTGTGTGTTGTAAGGTACGTTATGGTTCACGGGCTGTTAAGATGTTGGGCCTGTTATTTTTATTGAAGGAACTGTAGAAGGAACATCTAGGACATTTATCTGAGTAGTGTGAACTTATACGGCTCAGGCAACGCTAAACACAACCTAACCTCATTTATGTGGGGCGGTCTGTACTCACTGACATTATGGCTGTGGTGGGGGGCAGTCTGTACTCACTGACATTATGGCTGTGGTGGGGGGCAGTCTGTCCTCACTGACATTATGGCTGTGGTGGGGGGCAGTCTGTACTCACTGACATTATGGCTGTGGTGGGGGGCAGTCTGTCCTCACTGACATTATGGCTGTGGTGGGGGCAGTCTGTCCTCACTGACATTATGGCTGTGGTGGGGGGCAGTCTGTACTCACTGACATTATGGCTGTGGTGGGGGGCAGTCTGTCCTCACTGACATTATGGCTGTGGTGGGGGGCAGTCTGTACTCACTGACATTATGGCTGTGGTGGGGGGCAGTCTGTCCTCACTTACATTATGACTGTGGTGGGGGGCAGTCTGTACTCACTGACATTATGGCTGTGGTGGGGGCAGTCTGTCCTCACTGACATTATGGCTGTGGTGGGGGGCAGTCTGTACTCACTGACATTATGGCTGTGGTGGGGGGCAGTCTGTCCTCACTGACATTATGGCTGTGGTGGGGGGCAGTCTGTCCTCACTGACATTATGGCTGTGGTGGGGGGCAGTCTGTACTCACTGACATTATGGCTGTGGTGGGGGGGCAGTCTGTCCTCACTGACATTATGGCTGTGGTGGGGGCAGTCTGTACTCACTGACATTATGGCTGTGGTGGGGGGCAGTCTGTCCTCACTGACATTATGACTGTGGTGGGGGGCAGTCTGTACTCACTGACATTATGACTGTGGTGGGGGGCAGTCTGTACTCACTGACATTATGACTGTGGTGGGGGGCAGTCTGTCCTCACTGACATTATGACTGTGGTGGGGGGCAGTCTGTCCTCACTGACATTATGACTGTGGTGGGGGGCAGTCTGTCCTCACTGACATTATGACTGTGGTGGGGGGCAGTCTGTACTCACTGACATTATGACTGTGGTGGGGGCAGTCTGTCCTCACTGACATTATGACTGTGGTGGGGGGGGCAGTCTGTCCTCACTGACATTATGACTGTGGTGGGGGGCAGTCTGTCCTCACTGACATTATGACTGTGGTGGGGGGCAGTCTGTCCTCACTGACATTATGGCTGTGGTGGGGGGCAGTCTGTCCTCACTGACATTATGACTGTGGTGGGGGGGCAGTCTGTCCTCACTGACATTATGACTGTGGTGGGGGCAGTCTGTCCTCACTGACATTATGGCTGTGGTGGGGGGCAGTCTGTCCTCACTGACATTATGACTGTGGTGGGGGCAGTCTGTCCTCACTGACATTATGACTGTGGTGGGGGGGGGCAGTCTGTCCTCACTGACATTATGACTGTGGTGGGGGCAGTCTGTACTCACTGACATTATGACTGTGGTGGGGGGCAGTCTGTCCTCACTGACATTATGACTGTGGTGGGGGGCAGTCTGTCCTCACTGACATTATGGCTGTGGTGGGGGGCAGTCTGTCCTCACTGACATTATGACTGTGGTGGGGGGGGCAGTCTGTCCTCACTGACATTATGACTGTGGTGGGGGGCAGTCTGTCCTCACTGACATTATGGCTGTGGTGGGGGGCAGTCTGTCCTCACTGACATTATGACTGTGGTGGGGGGCAGTCTGTCCTCACTGACATTATGACTGTGGTGGGGGCAGTCTGTCCTCACTGACATTATGGCTGTGGTGGGGGGGCAGTCTGTCCTCACTGACATTATGACTGTGGTGGGGGCAGTCTGTCCTCACTGACATTATGGCTGTGGTGGGGGCAGTCTGTACTCACTGACATTATGGCTGTGGTGGGGGGCAGTCTGTCCTCACTGACATTATGACTGTGGTGGGGGGCAGTCTGTACTCACTGACATTATGACTGTGGTGGGGGGCAGTCTGTCCTCACTGACATTATGACTGTGGTGGGGGGCAGTCTGTCCTCACTGACATTATGACTGTGGTGGGGGGGGGGCAGTCTGTACTCACTGACATTATGACTGTGGTGGGGGCAGTCTGTACTCACTGACATTATGACTGTGGTGGGGGGGCAGTCTGTCCTCACTGACATTATGACTGTGGTGGGGGGCAGTCTGTCCTCACTGACATTATGGCTGTGGTGGGGGGGGCAGTCTGTCCTCACTGACATTATGACTGTGGTGGGGGGCAGTCTGTCCTCACTGACATTATGACTGTGGTGGGGGGCAGTCTGTCCTCACTGACATTATGGCTGTGGTGGGGGGCAGTCTGTCCTCACTGACATTATGACTGTGGTGGGGGGCAGTCTGTCCTCACTGACATTATGGCTGTGGTGGGGGGCAGTCTGTACTCACTGACATTATGACTGTGGTGGGGGGCAGTCTGTCCTCACTGACATTATGACTGTGGTGGGGGGCAGTCTGTCCTCACTGACATTATGACTGTGGTGGGGGGCAGTCTGTCCTCACTGACATTATGACTGTGGTGGGGGGCAGTCTGTACTCACTGACATTATGACTGTGGTGGGGGGCAGTCTGTCCTCACTGACATTATGACTGTGGGGGGGCAGTCTGTCCTCACTGACATTATGACTGTGGTGGGGGGCAGTCTGTCCTCACTGACATTATGGCTGTGGTGGGGGGCAGTCTGTCCTCACTGACATTATGGCTGTGGTGGGGGGGGCAGTCTGTCCTCACTGACATTATGACTGTGGGGGGGGCAGTCTGTCCTCACTGACATTATGGCTGTGGTGGGGGGCAGTCTGTCCTCACTGACATTATGGCTGTGGTGGGGGGCAGTCTGTCCTCACTGACATTATGGCTGTGGAGGGGGGGCAGTCTGTCCTCACTGACATTATGGCTGTGGTGGGGGGCAGTCTGTCCTCATTGACATTATGACTGTGGTGGGGGGCAGTCTGTCCTCACTGACATTATGGCTGTGGTGGGGGGCAGTCTGTCCTCACTGACATTATGGCTGTGGTGGGGGGCAGTCTGTCCTCACTGACATTATGGCTGTGGTGGGGGGCAGTCTGTCCTCACTGACATTATGGCTGTGGTGGGGGCAGTCTGTCCTCACTGACATTATGACTGTGGTGGGGGCAGTCTGTCCTCACTGACATTATGACTGTGGTGGGGGGCAGTCTGTCCTCACTGACATTATGACTGTGGTGGGGGCAGTCTGTCCTCACTGACATTATGGCTGTGGTGGGGGGCAGTCTGTCCTCACTGACATTATGGCTGTGGTGGGGGGGCAGTCTGTCCTCACTGACATTATGACTGTGGGGGGGGGGCAGTCTGTCCTCACTGACATTATGGCTGTGGTGGGGGGCAGTCTGTCCTCACTGACATTATGACTGTGGTGGGGGGCAGTCTGTCCTCACTGACATTATGACTGTGGTGGGGGGCAGTCTGTCCTCACTGACATTATGGCTGTGGTGGGGGCAGTCTGTCCTCACTGACATTATGACTGTGGTGGGGGGCAGTCTGTCCTCACTGACATTATGGCTGTGGTGGGGGCAGTCTGTACTCACTGACATTATGGCTGTGGTGGGGGGCAGTCTGTCCTCACTGACATTATGACTGTGGTGGTGGGGGGCAGTCTGTACTCACTGACATTATGACTGTGGTGGGGGCAGTCTGTCCTCACTGACATTATGGCTGTGGTGGGGGGCAGTCTGTACTCACTGACATTATGGCTGTGGTGGGGGGCAGTCTGTCCTCACTGACATTATGACTGTGGTGGTGGGGGGCAGTCTGTACTCACTGACATTATGACTGTGGTGGGGGGCAGTCTGTCCTCACTGACATTATGGCTGTGGTGGGGGCAGTCTGTCCTCACTGACATTATGACTGTGGTGGGGGCAGTCTGTCCTCACTGACATTATGACTGTGGTGGGGGGCAGTCTGTACTCACTGACATTATGGCTGTGGTGGGGGCAGTCTGTCCTCACTGACATTATGGCTGTGGTGGGGGGGCAGTCTGTCCTCACTGACATTATGGCTGTGGTGGGGGGCAGTCTGTACTCACTGACATTATGGCTGTGGTGGGGGGCAGTCTGTCCTCACTGACATTATGACTGTGGTGGGGGCAGTCTGTACTCACTGACATTATGGCTGTGGTGGGGGGGGCAGTCTGTCCTCACTGACATTATGACTGTGGGGGGCAGTCTGTCCTCACTGACATTATGACTGTGGTGGGGGGCAGTCTGTCCTCACTGACATTATGACTGTGGTGGGGGGCAGTCTGTCCTCACTGACATTATGACTGTGGTGGGGGGCAGTCTGTCCTCACTGACATTATGGCTGTGGTGGGGGGGGCAGTCTGTCCTCACTGACATTATGACTGTGGTGGGGGGCAGTCTGTCCTCACTGACATTATGACTGTGGTGGGGGGCAGTCTGTCCTCACTGACATTATGACTGTGGTGGGGGGCAGTCTGTACTCACTGACATTATGACTGTGGTGGGGGGCAGTCTGTCCTCACTGACATTATGACTGTGGTGGGGGGCAGTCTGTCCTCACTGACATTATGACTGTGGTGGGGGGCAGTCTGTCCTCACTGACATTATGACTGTGGTGGGGGGCAGTCTGTTTCAGCTGGTTGTGTTTCTAATTAATACATTTAATCTGTTTCAGCTTGTTGTGTTTCTAATTCATCTATTCATCTGTTTCAGCTGGTTGTGTTTCTAATTCATCTATTTATCTGTTTCAGCTGGTTGTGTTTCTAATTAATACATTTAATCTGTTTCAGCTGGTTGTGTTTCTAATTAATACATTTAATCTGTTTCAGCTTGTTGTGTTTCTAATTCATCTATTCATCTGTTTCAGCTGGTTCTGTTTCTAATTCATCTATTCATCTGGTTCAGCTGGTTGTGTTTCTAAATCTGATTACAGTAACTGTAATGAGATATTGCTACTAGTCACTGCTTCTCACCACACACACACACACACCACGATGCCCCCTCATGGCAGGACATATCTCTGTGATCGCTATCTGACCTGATATTGTATTCATTTACCACCAGATCACCAGCGACCTGCGAGTAGATATTTACCACCTCCCAGGGAGTCAGTATTATCTGAGCGGTAACAGGGGTTAAAGGTTGTACAGGGAAGGGTTTTGGAATTGTCTGACTGTATAGAGTGTTGGGTTCATTCTAGAACCACGGGTCCTCTATTCATGAAGCATCCATTACCAGTATAGAGTGTTGTGTTCATTCTAGAACCACAGGTCCTCTATTCGTGAAGCATCCATTACCAGTATAGAGTGTTGGGTTCATTCTAGAACCACAGGTCCTCTATTCATGAAGCAGCCATTACCAGTATAGAGTGTTGGGTTCATTCTAGAACCACAGGTCCTCTATTCATGAAGCATCCATTACCAGTATAGAGTGTTGTGTTCATTCTAGAACCACAGGTCCTCTATTCATGAAGCATCCGTTACCAGTATAGAGTGTTGGGTTCATTCTAGAACCACAGGTCCTCTATTCATGAAGCATCCATTACCAGTATAGAGTGTTGGGTTCATTCTAGAACCACAGGTCCTCTATTCATGAAGCATCCATTACCAGTATAGAGTGTTGGGTTCATTCTAGAACCACAGGTCCTCTATTCATGAATCATCCATTACCAGGATAGAGTGTTGGGTTCATTCTAGAACCACAGGTCCTCTATTCATGAAGCATCCATTAACAGTATATAGTGTTGGGTTCATTCTAGAACCACAGGTCCTCTATTCATGAAGCATCCATTACCAGTATATAGTGTTGGGTTCATTCTAGAACCACAGGTCCTCTATTCATGAAGCATCCATTTCATAGTGAGACAGACTGAACGGCCAGATGGGAGTCTGAATGAGAGATGATGGCACTACTCAACATTAGGAACTCTAGAGTTAATTATTCAAAAGTAACATTCATATATTCTCTTCGACAGAGTTCTTCAAAACATTACACATGGCTTTGACAAAGAAATGGTCACATGTCAGGGACTTTTAGTGGTGGGGGAGGTCGGGGAGTGACAGCGTTGATGATGACGATGATGTCATGGTTTTTATTTAGCCAGGAGAGGAGAGGAGAGGAGAGGAGAGGAGAGGAGAGGGAGAGAGGGAGAGGGAGGGATAGCATCTTCAGTTACAGAAGGGAGGAGGAGGAGAGGAGGAGGCAGGGTGTGTGGGGACATATCTATTTATCCAGAAAACTCAATAGATTGGGAGGAAAGGGGGAGAGAAGGGGAGGGAAAGGGAGAGAGAGATGAAAGAGACAGATAGAGAGAGAAAGAGAGAGGAGAGAGAGAGAGAGAGAGAGAGAGAGAGAGAGAGAAGTGTCAGTTTGTTCAGATTCCTATTGATCATGTGAGAGTGCTCTGCCCCACCCTTAACCTCTCTCTGACCAATCAGGTAGTATTATTGCACACTGGTGCCAAATCCAGACATTCAGACATTTAGCCATGGCCCTTAGGGAAGGGGGGAAGGGTAGTGAAGGGGGAAAAGGAAAAACACTCGATGTGAAGGCCAGGGTTCGTCATAGGGTTGTTGCATCGCACACATAGGGTGCACTATTTCTCTTTCTGGGTTGGGGGAAGTAAATCAGCAATGTTCTAAATGTATTCTGCCGGTCCCCTTCACCAATTGACATCTGAACCCTTCCATCAATTAACATCTGAACCCTTCCATCAATTAACATCTGTCATACTCTTCCATCAATTAACATCTGTCAAAACGCTTCCATCAATTAAAATCTGAACCCTTCCATCAATTAACATCTGAACCCTTCCATCAATTAACATCTAAACCCTTCCATCAATTAACATCTGAACCCTTCCACCAATTAACATCTAAACCCTTCCATCAATTAACATCTGAACCCTTCCATCAATTAACATCTGAACCCTTCCACCAATTAACATCTAAACCCTTCCATCAATTAACATCTAAACCCTTCCATCAATTAACATCTGAACCCTTCCACCAATTAACATCTAAACCCTTCCATCAATTAACATCTAAACCCTTCCACAAATTAACATCTGAACCCTTCCATCAATTAACATCTAAACCCTTCCATCAATTAACATCTGAACCCTTCCACCAATTAACATCTAAACCCTTCCATCAATTAACATCTAAACCCTTCCATCAATTAACATCTGAACCCTTCCACCAATTAACATCTAAACCCTTCCATCAATTAACATCTGAACCCTTCCATCAATTAACATCTGAACCCTTCCATCAATTAACATCTGAACCTTTCCATCAATTAACATCTGAACCCTTCCATCAATTAACATCTGTCAAAACGCTTCCATCAATTAACATCTGAACCCTTCCATCAATTAACATCTGAACCCTTCCATCAATTAACATCTGAACCCTTCCATCAATTAACATCTGAACCCTTCCATCAAATAACATCTGAACCCTTCCATCAATTAACATCTGTCAAAACGCTTCCATCAATTAACATCTGAACCCTTCCACCAATTAACATCTGAACCCTTCCATCAATTAACATCTGAACCCTTCCATCAATTAACATCTGAACCCTTCCACCAATTAACATCTGAACCCTTCCATCAATTAACATCTGAACCCTTCCATCAATTAACATCTGTCAAAACGCTTCCATCAATTAACATCTGTCAAAACGCTTCCATCAATTAACATCTGAACCCTTCCATCAATTAACATCTGAACCCTTCCATCAATTAACATCTAAACCCTTCCATCAATTAACATCTGAACCCTTCCATCAATTAACATCTGAACCCTTCCATCAATTAACATCTGAACCCTTCCATCAATTAACATCTGAACCTTTCCATCAATTAACATCTGAACCCTTCCATCAAACAACATCTGAACCCTTCCATCAAATAACATCTGAACCCTTCCACCAATTAACATCTGAACCCTTCCACCAATTAACATCTGAACCCTTCCACCAATTAACATCTGAGCCCTTCCACCAATTAACATCTAAACCCTTCCATCAATTAACATCTGAACCCTTCCATCAATTAACATCTGAACCCTTCCATCAATTAACATCTGAACCTTTCCATGTTAACATCTGAACCCTTCCATCAATTAACATCTGTCAAAATGCTTCCATCAATTAACATCTGAACCCTTCCATCAATTAACATCTGAACCCTTCCATCAATTAACATCTGTCAAAACCCTTCCATCAATTAACATCCTGAACCCTTCCATCAATTAACATCTGAACCTTCCATCAATTAACATCTGAACCCTTCCATCAATTAACATCTGTCAAAACGCTTCCATCAATTAACATCTGAACCCTTCCACCAATTAACATCTGAACCCTTCCATCAATTAACATCTGAACCCTTCCACCAATTAACATCTGAACCCTTCCACCAATTAACATCTGTAACCTTCCATCAATTAACATCTGAACCTTCCACCAATTAACATCTGTCAAAACGCTTCCATCAATTAACATCTGAGCCCTTCCACCAATTAACATCTGTCAAAACCCTTACATCAATTAACATCTGAACCCTTCCATCAATTAACATCTGAACCCTTCCATCAAATAACATCTGAACCCTTCCATCAATTAACATCTGTCAAAACCCTTCCATCAATTAACATCTGAACCCTTCCATCAATTAACATCTGAACCCTTCCATCAATTAACATCTGAACCCTTCCATCAATTAACATCTGTCAAAACGCTTCCATCAATTAACATCTGAACCCTTCCATCAATTAACATCTGTCAAAACCCTTCCATCAATTAACATCTGAACCCTTCCATCAATTAACATCTGAACCCTTCCACCAATTAACATCTGTCAAAACGCTTCCATCAATTAACATCTGAACCCTTCCATCAATTAACATCTGAACCCTTCCATCAATTAACATCTGAACCCTTCCATCAATTAACATCTGAACCCTTCCACCAATTAACATCTGTCAAAACCCTTCCATCAATTAACATCTGAACCCTTCCACCAATTAACATCTGTCAAAAACATTCCATCAATTAACATCTGAACCCTTCCATCAATTAACATCTGAACCCTTCCATCAATTAACATCTGAACCCTTCCATCAATTAACATCTGAACCCTTCCATCAATTAACATCTGAAACCTTCCATCAAATAATACCAGAACTCTACCGTTAACTAACCGTTAATTCCGTTAATGGAAGAGTTCTGATGTTAAGGATCAGCCCTTTTTTATAAAGTTCTCCTAAAATGACATACAGGAATTTAGATTTGGGTATCTCAGGCCCTGAAGCGAGGATATGCATATTCAATCAACCAATCAAATGTATTTATAAAGCCCTTCTTACATCAGCTGATGTCACAAAGTGCTGTACAGAAACCCAGCCTAAAACCCCAAACAGCAAGCACTGCAGGTGTAGAAGCACGGTGGCTAGGAAAAACTCCCTAGAAAGGTCGGGAACCTAGGAAGAAACCTAGAGAGGAACCAGGCTCTGAGGGGTGACCAGTCCTCTACTGGCTGTACTGGGTAGAGAGGAACCAGGCTCTGAGGGGTGGACAGTCCTCTTCTGACTGTACCAGGTAGAGAGGAACCAGGCTATGAGGGGTGGCCAGTCCTCTTCTGACTGTACCGGGTAGAGAGGAACCAGGCTCTGAGGGGTGGCCAGTCCTCTTCTGGCTGTGCCGGGTGGAGATTATAACAGAACATGGCCAAGATGTTCAAATGTTCATAGGTGACCAGCAGGGTCAAATAATAATAATAACAGCGGTTGTCGAGGGTGCAACCGGTCAGCATCTTAGGAATAAATGTCAGTTGGCTTTTCATAGCAGATCATTCAGGGTATCTCTACCACTCCTGCTGTCTCTAGAGAGTTGAAAACAGCAGGTGTGGGACAAAGGAGCATTTCTGGTGAACAGGTCAGGCTTCCATAGACGCAGGCAGAACAGTTGAAACTGGAGCAGCAGCACGGCCAGGTGTACTGGGGACAGCAAGGAGTTATCAGGCCAGGTAGTCCTGAGGCATGGTCCTAGGGCTCAGGTCCTCTGAGAGAGAGAGAGAGAGAGAGAGAGAGAGAGAGAGAGAGAGTTAGAGAGAGCATGCTGAAATTCACACAGGACACCGGATAAGACAAGAGAAGAACTCCAGATATAACAGACTGTCCCTAGCCCCCCGACACATAAACTACTGCAGCATAAATACTGGAGGCTGAGATAGGAGGGATCAGGAGACACTGTGGCCACACAGGAAGGATATAAGCCCACCCACTTTGCCAAAGCACAGCCCCCACACCACTAGAGGGATATCTTCAACCACCAACTTACCATCCTGAGTCAAGGCCGAGTATAGCCCACAAAGGTCTCCGGCACGGCACAACCCAAGGGGGGCGCCAACCCAGGCAGGAAGATCACGTCAGTGACTCAACCCACTCAAGTGATGCACCCCTCCTAGGGACGGCATGAAAGAGCACCAGTAAGCCAGTGACTCAGCCCCGGTAATAGGGTTAGAGGCAGAGAATCCCAGTGGAGGGAGGGGAACCGGCCAGGCAGAGACAGCAAGGGCAGTTCGTTGCTCCAGAGCCTTTCCGTTCACCTTCACACTCCTGGGCCAGACTACACTCAATCATATGACCCACTGAAGAGATTAGTCTTCAATAAAGACTTAAAGGTCGAGACCGAGTCTGTGTCTCTCACATGGGTAGGCAGACCATTCCATAAAAATGGAGCTCTATAGGAGAAAGTCCTGCCTCCAGCTGTTTGCTTAGAAATTCTAGGGACAATTAGGAGGCCTGAGTCTTGTGACCATAGCGTACGTGTAGGTATGTACGGCAGGACCAAATCAGAAAGATAGGTAGGAGCAAGCCCATGTAATGCTTTGTAGGTTAGCAGTAAAACCTTGAAATCAGCCCTTGCTTTGACAGGAAGCCAGTGTAGGGAGGCTAGCACTGGAGTAATATGATCACATTTTTTAGTTCTAGTCAGGATTCTAGCAGCCGTGTTTAGCACTAACTAAAGTTTATTTAGTGCTTTATAGAGCATGGCAGTAATCTAACCTAGAAGTGACAAAAGCATGATTTTTGCAATGTTACGTAGATGGAAAAAAAACTGTCCTTGAAACAGTCTTGATATGTTCGTCAAAAGAGAGATCAGGGTCCAGAGTAATGCCGAGGTCCTTCACAGTTTTATTTGAGACGTCTGTACAACCATCAGGATAAATGGTCAGATTCAACAGAAGATCAACAGATGATCTCTGATACCATTTAAAAGGAAACACATTGACGTTTGTGGAAATGTGAAACTAATGTAGGAGAATATAATACAATATATCTGGTAAAAGATCATTAAAAAAACATTTAAAACAGTTTTTTTGTTTGTTTTTAGAGAGAAAGGCCATAATGTATTATTTCAGCCTGGGTGCAATTTAGATTTTCGCCACTAGATGGCAGAAGTGTATGTGCAAAGTTATAAACGGATCCAATGAAACATTTCATTTCTGTTAAAAATGTCGTATCAAGACGGCCAAAATGTGCCTGAATCGTTGATTAATAACTTTTCAACTTTTCAAAGCTGTGCACTCTCCTCAAACACTAGAGGACACTACCGTCTGACCCCTATCTAGGAGGACCCTACAGTCTGACCCCTATCTAAGAGGACCCTACAGTCTGACCCCTATCTAAGAGGACCCTACAGTCTGACCCCTATCTAA
>NW_027008204.1:0-700 GCF_036934945.1 Oncorhynchus masou masou | reverse complement strand
TTAAGAAGTAGGGCTGTTCTTTGTAGGTGTCACTCTGAAGGCGCTTTAGTCTTTTGTTGCGTGTGAACTGGAGTGAGCTTCACGTTGTTTTTATCCGGTATTAGGAACAGTTTATTCTGTCTTAAATGTTATAGTTTATTAACATATTAACATTTTAGGAAACCTGAGGCTGGATTAGAAACGTTGTTTGAAATGTTTTGACCAAGTTTACAGGTAACTTATTAGATACTTTGTAGTCATGTTGGAACCGGTGTATTTCTGAATGAAACGCACCAAATAAATGGACATTTTGGGGATATAAAGAAGGAATTTATCAAACAAAACAACCATTCATTGTGTCACAGACATTTGAGATTTCAAAAAGAAGATCTTCAAAGCTAAGGCATTTGTTATATGGCTATTTCTGACTTGTGTCGCACCTGCCTGATTGAAAAATTATTTTAATGAGTTTGTATACAGGGCGCTGTCCTCAGATAATCACATGGTTTGCTTTCGCCGTAAAGCCTTTTTGAAATCTGCCACAGCGGTTGGATTAATAACAAGAATATACATTAAAAATAAATACAATTTCACTGGATGTTGTCAAATCAATCCCGCTAACGGGATTCGAGCGGGATTCACACTTAGGGATCCCTAAGAGGTTTTAACCTCTTGAAGCTAGGGGGCACTATTTATGTTTGGAAAAATAACGTTCCGAAAG
>NW_027008203.1:0-703 GCF_036934945.1 Oncorhynchus masou masou | reverse complement strand
CTAGTAGTCCATCACATTGTAACGTTGTTCCTTCTAACAGAATGGCTGTTCCACCTAGTAGTCCATCACATTGTAATGTTGTTCCTTCTAACAGAATGGCTGTTCCACCTAGAAGTCCATCACATTGTAATGTTGTTCCTTCTAACAGAATGGCTGTTCCACCTAGTAGTCCATCACATTGTAACGTTGTTCCTTCTAACAGAATGGCTGTTCCACCTAGTAGTCCATCACATTGTAACGTTGTTCCTTCTAACAGAATGGCTGTTCCACCTAGTAGTCCATCACATTGTAACGTTGTTCCTTCTAACAGAATGGCTGTTCCACCTAGTAGTCCATCACATTGTAACGTTGTTCCTTCTAACAGAATGGCTGTTCCACCTAGTAGTCCATCACATTGTAACGTTGTTCCTTCTAACAGAATGGCTGTTCCACCTAGTAGTCCATCACATTGTAACGTTGTTCCTTCTAACAGAATGGCTGTTCCACCTAGTAGTCCATCACATTGTAACGTTGTTCCTTCTAACAGAATGGCTGTTCCACCTAGTAGTCCATCACATTGTAACGTTGTTCCTTCTAACAGAATGGCTGTTCCACCTAGTAGTCCATCACATTGTAACGTTGTTCCTTCTAACAGAATGGCTGTTCCACCTAGTAGTCCATCACATTGTAACGTTGTTCCTTCTAACAGAATGGCTGTTCCATC
>NW_027008202.1:0-707 GCF_036934945.1 Oncorhynchus masou masou | reverse complement strand
ATACACACATATACACACATACATATATATACATATACATATACGTGTATATATATATATATGTATAAGGCTTCAAACATAAAGATATAAAACTGTATTTTTTTGTGAAGAATCAACAACAAGTGGGACACAATCATGAAGTGGAACGACATTTATTGATATTTCAAACTTTTTAACAAATCAAAAACTGAAAAATTGGGCGGCAAAATTATTCAGCCCCTTAAGTTAATACTTTGTAGCGCCACCTTTTGCTGCGATTACAGCTGTAAGTCGCTTGGGGTATGTCTCTATCAGTTTTGCACATCGAGAGACTGAAATTTTTTCCCATTCCTCCTTGCAAAACAGCTCGAGCTCAGTGAGGTTGGATGGAGAGCATTTGTGAACAGCAGTTTTCAGTTCTTTCCACAGATTCTCGATTGATTCAGGTCTGACTTTGACTTGGCCATTCTAACACCTGGATATGTTTATTTTTGAACCATTCCATTGTAGATTTTGCTTTATGTTTTGGATCATTGTCTTGTTGGAAGACAAATCTCCGTCCCAGTCTCAGGTCTTTTGCAGACTCCATCAGGTTTTCTTCCAGAATGGTCCTGTATTTGGCTCCATCCATCTTCCCATCAATTTTAACCATCTTCCCTGTCCCTGCTGAAGAAAAGCAGGCCCAAACCATGATGCTGCCACCACCATGTTTGACAGTGGCGGATGGT
>NW_027008201.1:0-707 GCF_036934945.1 Oncorhynchus masou masou | reverse complement strand
GGTCCACCCATCTAAAAGACAAAAAAAACATTTTTGCCAGCTAAAATTATTACCAAAATAGTAACATCTATATTAAAATACCATAACCCGCAGACTTGACTAGAGTAATGGTAAAATAGACTGGACTTTGGTCTATCTGCTCATCAAAAATCCTACTATGTTGATGGGACATTTCTGCTGGGATGGAAGAATTGTCTGGAATACTATTTGCCCAAAGAGGTGAAGTATTATGAGGAGCTATATGACTGTACTTCTGACAGACGTGAGATCACTGAGGAGGACCAACAGTGATAGGGGGATAGCCTTAAAAGGGACTGACATGCAGGGATGTAACATCAGGATTTTGGGCACTGGCCAGCAGACCACAATTTCTACACTGTGGTCCTAAATCTGTGGCATGCGATGTTTTTAAAGGCTAGTTTGGCACATTGTCTACTAGCCTAGTCTGAAAAGTACTAGCCTTGGGTTAGCTTAATTTCTATCCCTGCTGACATTTCTAACTGACTTCACAGGCCATTTGATTAGTCCTGTACAACAGATGCACTCGTGGAACAAAACTGTTTCTGTGTTTTGTTTGGGGAAATATTTTAGCCCACAAATTCTTTGTGAGCTAGCTAGTCAACTTTAGCTAATGTAGCTAACTATCCAACTAAGGTGCCTAACTAGCTAGCCTACCAGGCGATATTTAGTTAGCTATCTAGTTAACA
>NW_027008200.1:0-708 GCF_036934945.1 Oncorhynchus masou masou | reverse complement strand
AACAAGTACAAAGATACTCTTTCCTTCAATCTTGCGATGCAGATTCAGACACATAATTCTCAGGCCTTGCAGTCTTAGATTATTAAAGTTGAACAACAATGTCCAAGCTTTTCAAAGCAACAAGGCCAATGCCTTATTTAGGGAAATTGCAAACATGTACGAATTAGCTGAGCTGAGCTTGAGTTTGTTCAGGGCCTGAGGTGCCACAGAACTCAGATAGAATCCTCTTTGTGAGAACTCTTTGTCAAGATTTGGCCAGGGTTGTTCCGGGTTTTGGTCACTAGATGCCCCCATTGTGCTTTTTGACCTTATGTTTTTTCCTTGTTCCCCATTATTATTTGCACCTGTGCCTCGTTTCCCTGATTGTATTTAAACCCTTAGTTTCCCTCAGTTCTGTGCTCTGTGTTTGTATGTTAGCACCCAGCCCTAGTGTTCTGTGTATTCTTGTCGATTCCGGTGGATGCTCTTGTGGAATTCTGTTTTTGTTTTTGAGTATCTCTGTGAGGCTTTTTTGTGCTATTCCTACCACCTTTTGGATTTGCCATTTTTGTATTGAAGGACTTCTCCTTTTTACTTTATTAAATACACCGTCTTTAAGTACTGCTGTGTCTGCCTCATCTTCTGGGTTCTGCTGACTATTCGTGGCTCAGTTGGTTAAGTGACTGTTTCTCATTCCGGAGACCCAGGTTCGGAACCGGGTCCTGACAA
>NW_027008199.1:0-709 GCF_036934945.1 Oncorhynchus masou masou | reverse complement strand
ACCGTTATTTCAGCCAGGTAGGCCGAGATCACCTTTATTCTAACCAGGTAGGCCAGACCAGATCACCTTTGTTTAACCAGGTAGACCAGATCACCTTTATTTAACCAGGTAGGCCAGATCACCTTTATTTAACCAAGTAGACCAGATCACCTTTATTTAACCAGGTAGGCCAGATCACCTTTATTTAACCAGGTAGACCAGATCACCTTTATTTAACCAGGTAGGCCAGATCACCTTTATTTAACCAGGTAGGCCAGATCACCTTTATTTAACCAGGTAGACCAGATCACCTTTATTTAACCAGGTAGGCCAGATCACCTTTATTTAACCAGGTAGACCAGATCACCTTTATTTAACCAGGTAGGCCAGATCACCTTTATTTAACCAGGTAGACCAGATCACCTTTATTTAACCAGGTAGGCCAGATCACCTTTATTTAAACAGGTAGGCCAGATCACCTTTATTTAACCAGGTAGGCCAGATCACCTTTATTTAACCAGGTAGGCCAGATCACCTTTATTTAACCAGGTAGACCAGATCACCTTTATTTAACCAGGTAGGCCAGATCACCTTTATTTAACCAGGTAGACCAGATCACCTTTATTTAACCAGGTAGACCAGATCACCTTTATTTAACCAGGTAGACCAGATCACCTTTATTCCTGTGCATTTAACCAGGTAGGCCAGATCACCTTTATTTAACCAGGTA
>NW_027008198.1:0-710 GCF_036934945.1 Oncorhynchus masou masou | reverse complement strand
GCCGAGCACGCTCAGTCTGGTGGACTTTTAGTGCATACAGTGAGAGAGAGACGATTTTCTGGAGGTGCCACTATCTTAAAGCTGAATGTAATTATTGTCACTTTTCTATAGAGGTAGCGGTATATAGAGAAACATTCAGTTATTTATGGTTTCATATATAGGTGTTTCTATTGTATGAATGTGAAATACATTGTGGTTTTCATGTGAAACCATACACTAAGACAGGGTTATTTGTGGAACATTTTTGAATTCTGCTTTAGGTAAAGTGCATTCATGTTGTGTAATTTAAAGTGTGCACTTGTTTGATGTGAATATTTTCAAAGTACTAGAAAATAGACAATTGAACAAGAGAAAAAAACATTCTTCAGAATAAAGAAAGCGGCAGAACTTTGCAGACGTAAACTTGTGTCCGTTCTTTTTACTATTGCAGGCCACCTCAGCTACACATGTACTCTGTCTGCACACGCATCCACGCATGCACATACACACGGACAAACACACACTAATGTTCTCTCTCTTGTGTTTGTCAGCAGTTCATCGTGGCCCTGTTGTTCGCCTCCTTCACCAAAGCTCTGTCAGGGACCTACATGAAGAGTGCCATCACTCAGAGAAACACTTTGACCTGTCCAGCTCTCTCATCGGACTCATAGACGGCAGCTTTGAGATGGGTATCAACAATAACATTGAGTTGCTTGAGAATTCATGTAGTA
>NW_027008197.1:0-711 GCF_036934945.1 Oncorhynchus masou masou | reverse complement strand
CTAAAATACAAGGGAGTGCAGACGCTCTAGGTAACTGACGAGAAAGTGTGAATTTTTTTCTACAGCTGGGTAGTGTGGCCGAGCGGTCTAAGGCGCTGGATTTAGGCTCCAGTCTCTAAGGAGGCGTGGGTTCAAATCCCACCACTGCCATCTTTATTGAGATTGTTTGCGCAAGCTGTCACATGTTCTGCTTTATTTCAGCGTTTTTACTTTCATGTCGGACCATGCAAGGGAGCAAAGAACAAAAGTTGTGTGTCACGGATGGGGTTCCAACTCAATAGTGTAGTTCATCGCCTTAACCAATCAGCCACCATGTCCTGTGCTCTCGTGGTGGCAGTTGCACCTCCTACCGGTGGTTGTTCACGTCAAAGCCTTGATTGAAAAACAAGGAAAGTTGGGCTGGGCTGTGTGACGACCAAGCAGTCCATTTTAACAGTGGGTACTGTGGCCAAGGTGTCCAGAGCACTGGATTTAAGCATCCTGTCTTTCAGAGATGTGGGTTCAAATTCCACCGCTGCAACATCTTCTCAACAGAAAACTGTAATGTTTTTTCAAACAAGGCCACCAAGGACACCGGACAAATAAAAGGAATCCAGCCTTTACCCTAATTCCCACGTCTGTTTTTGAAATTATCTGCCGTGTTTTCCAAATTCAATCTGCTTCAGACATAAAAGCAGAAACTAATTTTCAGTGTGCACAATGGAAGAAACA
>NW_027008196.1:0-712 GCF_036934945.1 Oncorhynchus masou masou | reverse complement strand
GGGATGTCCTTAGATACACTTTGTAGATGGTTTTGTAAATTGAGCCTTATTCCCACCTGTCCCTGTGAATTGTCCGTCCTTTCAAGTCCATCGTGGAGCCTCGAGTTTCTCCTCCTGGAAGACATTTAGAAAGGTATTCTGAATGCACTGAGAGAGTTTTCATATGCAAAAGCACAAACACAGCAGAAATAAAATGGTTTTGCGTTGATGCCAGGAATAGTTCTTACCATACAAAAAGACTGATCAGGCTGATAAGCAAAATGACCCCCAGAGTTCCTGCTGCAACCCCAGAAGCCATTGTGTTAACAGTCTCTTCTTGCCCTGAAAATGCAGCACATATTAGGTCAATTTCTCACATAAAGATCTGCAATGTACACTACACGACCAAAAGTATGTGGTCACCTGCTCATGGAACATCTCATTCCATAATCATGGGCATTAATGTCAATGTCATGAAATAGCTGAATCCAATCATTTGAAGGGGTGTCCACATACTTTTGAATATATATTGCATATCTAACCAACGATTGTGCCCTACGTGCCCATTTTTTTACCTTTTATAGCCAGCTGCACTTCATTTGACTTCCCACAGCCGTGACTATTTCTTGCTTCACAGAAGTACAGTCCTCCATCAACAGTCACATTGAGGGAGTAACTGTGTCCAGATGCTACCTGTGTTGGTTTATCTCCACTGATCTTGAACCAGGTGAAG
>NW_027008195.1:0-713 GCF_036934945.1 Oncorhynchus masou masou | reverse complement strand
ATCTCTGCCTGCACTCTATCCTGTCATCTCAATGACATCCCTATTACCTATGAAAAGTCCTCCGAACTGGATGGAATAAATGATAATTTTCCTCGACAAGAAATAGACAGGCAGAGGATTCAAGAAGAATACTTGCTCCTGGTGGAGCTTGAACTTATAACCTTGTCATCTAATTGCTGTATACTGCTGTATAAGTACAACACGCTAACAGATTGCACCACAGGATCCATCAACAACACTCACTGATCACCATATTTTGCAGAAACTGGGATGTACGATATTCGAACCAAGTCAAAATAACTATTGAGGTACCTGGCTAGCTCAGTCGGTAGAGCATGAGACTCTTAATCTCAGGGTCGTGGGTTCGAGCCCCACGTTAGGTGGTTATTTTCTCTGCCGAAGCACCAACTGACTTCGCAAACAACCATCTGCTTGGAATTTCGAGCAGGCTTGCCACCCTGCAAAGTTGGTGATACAGAAGGCGATGAATTTGTATTCCATCTCTGCCTGCACTCTATCCTGTCATCTCAATGACATCCCTATTACCTATGAAAAGTCCTCCGAAATGGATGGAATAAATGATAATTTTCCGGACAAGAAATAGACAGGCAGAGGATTCAAGAAGAATACTTGCTCCTGGTGGAGCTTGAACTCATAACCTTGTCATCTAATTGCTGTATACTGCTGTATAAGTACAACACTCTAACAGATTG
>NW_027008194.1:95000-111297 GCF_036934945.1 Oncorhynchus masou masou | reverse complement strand
GTTTGTGTTAACCATGGCAGCCGGGCATTGTAAATAAAGAGATGTGGCTTTAATGTATTTTTGATGTCAGCCAGGCTCATTTTTTAAAGAAACACCATTTATTTAAATCTCTAGTTGAGTAAAATAAGTAGTTTTCTTCTGGTCACAATTATAACCTATAAAATGATGGTGAACAGCGCCACACTGAGGCAGAAAACTGAATGTTCTATTTCAAAGGAGCCCATCTTTCCAAAGAAAACACAAGAGGTCAACAAATTATATCTGGGAAGAAGGGACTGAAAGTTTGCGGGTGGAGAGAGACGGAGAGAGGGTTGAGGAGGAGGCTTGAAGCGCTAGGACATCTTTATGAGATGCAACCCTAGACTTTTTCCACATTTTGTTACGTTACAGCCTTGTATTTAAATGTATTTAAAAATAAAAAACTCAAAAATCTACACACAATACCCTATGATGACGGGCAAAACAGCTTAAAAATATATATATAAATAAACTGAAACATCACATTTACATAAGTATTCAGACCCTGTACTCAGTACTTTGTTGAACATCTTTGGCAGCGATTACAGCCTCCAGTCTTCTTTGGGTTTGACGCTACAAGCTTGGTACACCTGTATTTGGGAAGTTTTCGATTCTTCTCTGCAGATCCTCTCAATCTCTGTCAGGTTGATGGGGTGAGTCGGTACACAGCTATTTTCAGGTCTCTCCAGTATGTCGATCGGGTCTAAGTCCGGGTTCTGGCTGGGCCACTCAGGGACATTCAGAGACTTGTCCCTGAAGCCACTCCTGCATTGTCTTGGCTGTGTGTTAGGTCATTGTCCTGTTGGAAGGGAACCTTCTCCGCAGTCTGAGGTCCTGAGCGCCTGGAGCAGGTTTACATCAAGGATCTCTGTACTTTGCCTGTTCATCTGTTCCTCGATTCTGACTAGTCTCAGTCCTGCCGCTGAAAAACATCCACACAGCATGATGCTGCCCCCACCATGCCTTACCATAGAGATGGTGCTGGTTTCCTCCAGATGTGACGCTTGGGCATTCAGGCCAAAGAGTCAATCTTGGTTTCATCAGACCAGATAATCTGTTTCTCATGGACTTAGAGTCCTTTAGGTGTATTTGGCAACCCAAGCAGGCTGTCATGCCTTTTACTGAGGAGTGGCATCCGTCTGGCCTCTACCATAAAGGCCTGATTGGTGGAGTGCTATAGAGATGGTTGTCCTTCTGGAAGGTTCTCCCATCTCCACAGAGGAACTCTGAGCTCTGTCAGTGACCAACACTTCAACCCATACGATCTAGTACACAATAAACACTTCAACCCATACGATCTAGTACACAAAAACACTCTTCCAACCCATATGATCGAGTAGACAATAAACACTTCAACCCATACGATCTAGTAGACAATAAACACTTCAACCCATATGATCTAGTAGACAATAAACACTTCAACCTATATGATCTAGTCCACAATAAACACTTCAACCCATACGATCTAGTAGACAATAAACACTTCAACCTATATGATCTAGTAGACACAAATACTTCAACTCCATATGATCTAGTACAATAAACACTTCCAACCCATATGATCTAATACACAATAAACACTTCAACCCATATGATCTAGTAGACAATAAACACTTTAACCCATACGATCTAGTACATAATAAACACTTTAACCCATACGATCTAGTACACAATAAACACTTCAACCCATACGATCTAGTACCACAATAAACACTTCAACCCATACGATCTAGTACACAATAAACACTTCAACCCATACGATCTAGTACACAATAAACACTTCAACCATACGATCTAGTACACACAAACACTTTCAACCTATACGATCTAGTACACAATAAACACTTCAACCTATACGATCTAGTACACAATAAACACTTCAACCCACAAATCTAGTACACAATAAACACTTCAACCCATACGATCTAGTAGGACAATAAACACTTCAACCCATACGATCTAGTACACAATAAACACTTCAATCCATACGATCTAGTACACAATAAACACTTCAACCTATACGATCTAGTACACAATAAACACTTCAACCCATACGATCTAGATCTAACCCATATGTACACAATAAACACTTCAACCTATCTAGTACACAATAAACACTTCAACCCATATGATACACAATAAACACTTCAACCCATACGATCTAGTAGACAATAAATGGTACTTCAACCTACATACGATCTAGTAGACAATAAACACTTCAACCCATACGATCTAGTACACAATAAACACTTCAACCCATACGATCTAGTACACAATAAACACTTCAACCCATACGATCTAGTACACAAAAACACTTCAACCCATATGATCTAGTACACAATAAACACTTCAACCCATACGATCTAGTACACAATAAACACTTTAACCCATATGATCTAGTCCACAATAAACACTTCAACCCCCACGATCTAGTACACAATAAACACTTCAAACCCATATGATCTAGTACACATAAACACTTCAACCCATACGATCTAGTACACAATAAAAACTTCCAACCCATATGATCTAGTACACAATAAAACTTCAACCCATATAATCTAGTACACAATAAAAGTAAAATTAAAAACATATACAAACATGATATATAAATTAGATTTCATACTTTATATTATGTCCATATATAGTCATGTTTTAGGAACATCTACCCAAAATATTTCACCTTATTTATGACCAAACATATAATGACATCAGTGATCGTCAAAATCTATTACATTTGTCAGCGTCTAAATCAACATTTGGGCCATTTAAACAGATTGTGTCCCTGCTATAGACAGGGGGAAAGGGGCGATGTAAAGGCTCCATTTTGTTGTTCTGTAGCATATCAATGTGTCTGTGTAACGTCAACGCAGACCATCCCCAACAGAACACAGACCATCCCCAACAGAACACAGACCATCCCCAACAGAACACACAGACCATCCCCAACAGAACACAGACCATCCCCAACAGAACACAGACCATCCCCAACAGAACAGACCATCCCCAACAGAACACAGACCATCCCCAACAGAACACAGACCATCCCCAACAGAACACAGACCATCCCCAACAGAACACAGACCATCCCCAACAGAACACAGACCATCCCCAACAGAATACAGACCATCCCCAACAGAACACAGACCATCCCCAACAGACACACAGACCATCACCAACAGAACACAGACCATCCCCAACAGAACACAGACCATCCCCAACAGAACACAGACCATCCCCAACAGAACACAGACCATCCCCAAAAGAACACAGACCATCCCCAACAGAATACAGACCATCCCCAACAGAACACAGACCATCCCCAAAGAACACAGACCATCTTCAACAGAACACAGACCATCCCCAACAGAACACAGACCATCTTCAACAGAACACAGACCATCCCCAACCAGAACACAGACCATCCCCAACAGAACACAGACCATCCCCAACAGAACACAGACCATCCCCCCAACAGAACACAGACCATCCCCAACAGAACACAACAGACCATCTTACCAACAGAACACAGACCATCCCCAACAGAACACAGACCATCCCCAACAGAACACAGACCATCCCCAAAGAACACAGACCATCCCCAACAGAACACAGACCATTACAGAACAATCCCCAACAGAACACAGACCATCCCCAACAGAACACAGACCATCCCCAAAAGAACACGAACCATCTTCAACAGAACACAGACCATCCCCAACAGAACACAGACCATCCCCAACAGAACACAGACCATCTTCAACAGAACACAGACCATTACCAACAGAACACACAGACCATCCCCAACAGAACACAGTTTATCAGTGAAGAGAGCCTACACTGCAGAACACAGTTTATCACTGTACAGAACACAGTTTATCAGTGAAGAGTAGCCTACACTGTACAGAACACAGTTTATCAGTGAAGAGTAGCCTACACTGTACAGAACACAGTTTATCAGTGAATAGTAGCCTACACTGTACAGAACACAGTTTATCAGTGAAGAGTAGCCTACACTGTACAGAACACAGTTTATCAGTGAAGAGTAGCCTACACTGTACAGAACACAGTTTATCAGTGAAGAGTAGCCTACACTGTACAGAACACAGTTTATCAGTGAAGAGTAGCCTACACTGTACAGAACACAGTTTATCAGTGAATAGTAGCCTACACTGCACAGAACACAGTTTAGCAGTGAAGAGTAGCCTACACTGTACAGAACACAGTTTATCAGTGAAGAGTAGCCTACACTGTACAGAACAATTGCAGATATCAATTGCATTTGTGACACAGATCAAATCTATGGTCACATTTGTGTTTTTGTTTAATTTTTAAAATGAATATTTTAATTTCTGATTCATTCCGGGTATTACTTGAGTCCTGCCAGTGGTTTCCTATTGAAATGCATTTATACCTATTGTTGCCAGTAGTAGGAGGCAAATAGTACGTTTTGTCTTCACATCTGGTCGCTTTTTTTTTAATGAACTGCCTGTAACTTCCTCATTCTTCTGAGAGAAGCCGAAGGGGACAGACGCAAACGTTATCCTGCCACATCTTGTGTCCTGTTTTACAGGTTGGTACTATTAACAAACACACAATGTCACATAATAGTAATTGGACAAGGTTAGCTAAATGTAGACGAGTCTGTATACGAGTCGTGAAGTGTGTACTGGTTAATTTAACCGAGTAGAACAAGGTTTAGTTTTCCGGACTGTAGGCTAGTTGTGAAAGTGGGGGGGGAAGACTGGTGTCAAGTAGAAACACAATGTCGAGGGCTGGAAGTGACATGGAAATGAGTGAGGACGAGTTACGTGTAAGTGAAGAGCTCGGGACCCTGAGCCTCACATCAACGGACATGTTAAAGAAGAATCTGGTCCAGTCGGAAGGACATTTTTGGAGAGTAAGATCCTGGCCTTTTTGGCGGGTCCATTTGCTTTTGGGCATTTGGTCCATTTGTTTTTTGGCGGGTCCATTTGTTTTTGGGCGGGTCCATTTGTTTTTTTGGTCCATTTGTTCCATTTGTAGTTTCAGTGTGGGTGTAAAATGAGTTGAGTCGGTGAAGGTAATCTGTAGTGGGCTTGTGACATGTTCTTCTTCCGCCTTGGAGGGAGCTGGCGCTTAATATCGCACAATTCGGTACAAGATCGGTTGTTTGATTTGTACTAAGAACAGGGCGCCATTGAAAGGAGTGATTACCGGGGAAGCTGTACATGTGAAGGGGAACCAGTGGAGGGGGAAGATCCCCCCCCACCTCGTCGTTTGTTGCGATGTAGGCAGGGTGGAGTGAATGGTGAGACAGAAGTCAGTAGCTCTATTCGGACCGATAATATAACCATGATAATATGAAACAGGTTCAGGGATAAAAGTGTGTTTGTGTAACGGATGTGAAACGGCTAGCTTAGTTAGCGGTGTTCGCGCTAAATAGCGTTTCAATCGGTGACGTCACTCTGAGACCTTGATGTAGTAGTTCCCCTTGCTCAAGCAAGGAGATAGACCAGATGCTTTTCAACTTTCTTTGGAGAAACTGTACCCATTACATTAGAAAAACTGTTGTAATGAACACTTATGAGAATGGTGGACTGAATTTTCTGGACTTTACTACTTTAAATAATACTTTCAAGATCAATTGGATAAAACAATTCCTAAGAAGATCCACTTCTATCTGGAATTTTATTCCTCATGTCTTCTCTACTTTTGGTGGCCTTAACTTCATGTTGTTTTTTTTTTATTTTGTTTTTTTATTTCACCTTTATTTAACCAGGTAGGCTAGTTGAGAACAAGTTCTCATTTACAACTGCGACCTGGCCAAGATAAAGCATAGCAGTGTGAACAGACAACACAGAGTTACACATGGAGTAAACAATTAACAAGTCAATAACACAGTAGAAAAAAAGGGGAGTCTATATACAATGTGTGCAAAAGGCATGAGGAGGAAGGCAAATAATTACAATATTGCAGATTAACACTGGATTGATAAATGATCATGTACAGGTAGAGATATTGGTGTGCAAAAGAGCAGAAAAGTAAATAAATAAAAACTGTGGGGATGAGGTAGGTGAAAATGGGTGGGCTATTTACCAATAGATTATGTACAGCTGCAGCGATCGGTTAGCTGCTCAGATAGCTGATGTTTGAAGTTGGTGAGGGAGATAAAGGTCTCCAACTTCAGCGATTTTTGCAATTGCTCCAGTCACAGGCAGCAGAGTACTGGAACGAAAGGCGGCCGAATGAGGTGTTGGCTTTAGGGATGATCAGTGAGATACACCTGCTGGAGCGCGTGCTACGGATGGGTGTTGCCATCGTGACCAGTGAACTGAGATAAGGCGGAGCTTTACCTAGCATGGCCTTGTAGACGACCTGGAGCCAGTGGGTCTTGCGACGAATATGTAGCGAGGGCCAGCCGACTAGAGCATACAAGTCGCAGTGGTGGGTAGTATAAGGTGCTTTAGTGACAAAACGGATGGCACTGTGATAAACTGCATCCAGTTTGCTGAGAAGAGTGTTGGAAGCAATTTTGTAGATGACATCGCCGAAGTCGAGGATCGGTAGGATAGTCAGTTTTACTAGGGTAAGCTTGGCAGCGTGAGTGAAGGAGGCTTTGTTACGGAATAGAAAGCCGACTCTTGATTTGATTTTCGATTGGAGATGTTTGATATGGGTCTGGAAGGAGAGTTTGCAGTCTAGCCAGACACCTAGGTACTTATAGGTGTCCACATATTCAAGGTCGGAACCATCCAGTGTGGTGATGCTAGTCGGGCATGCGGGTGCAGGCAGCGATCGGTTGAAAAGCATGCATTTGGTTTTACTAGCGTTTAAGAGCAGTTGGAGGCCACGGAAGGAGTGTTGTATGGCATTGAAGCTCGTTTGGAGGTTAGATAGCACAGTGTCCAATGACGGGCCGAAAGTATATAGAATGGTGTCGTCTGCGTAGAGGTGGATCAGGGAATCGCCCGCAGCAAGAGCAACATCATTGATATATACAGAGAAGAGAGTCGGCCCGAGAATTGAACCCTGTGGCACCCCCATAGAGACTGCCAGAGGACCGGACAGCATGCCCTCCGATTTGACACACTGAACTCTGTCTGCAAAGTAATTGGTGAACCAGGCAAGGCAGTCATCCGAAAACCGAGGCTACTGAGTCTGCAGATAAGAATATGGTGAATGACAGAGTCGAAAGCCTTGGCAAGGTCGATGAAGACGGCTGCACAGTACTGTCTTTTATCGATGGCGGTTAAGATGTCGTTTAGTACCTTGAGTGTGGCTGAGGTGCACCCGTGACCGGCTCGGAAACCAGATTGCATAGCGGAGAAGGTGCGGTGGGAATCGAGATGGTCAGTGACCTGTTTGTTGACTTGGCTTTCAAGACCTTAGATAGGCAAGGCAGAATGGATATAGGTCTGTAACAGTTTGGGTCCAGGGTGTCTCCCCTTTGAAGAGGGGGATGACTGTGGCAGCTTTCCAGTCCTTGGGGATCTCAGACGATATGAAAGAGAGGTTGAACAGGCTGGTAATAGGGGTTGCGACAATGGCGGCGGATAGTTTCAGAAATAGAGGGTCCAGATTGTCAAGCCCAGCTGATTTATACGGGTCCAGGTTTTGCAGCTCTTTCAGAACATCTGCTATCTGGATTTGGGTAAAGGAGAACCTGGAGAGGCTTAGGCGAGGAGCTGCGGGGGGGCCGGAGCTGTTGGTCGAGGTTGAAGTAGCCAGGCGGAAGGCATGGCCAGCCGTTGAGAAATGCTTGTTGAAGTTTTCAATAATCATGGATTTGTCGGTGGTGACCGTGTTCCCTAGCCTCAGTGCAGTGGGCAGCTGGGAGGAGGTGCTCTTGTTCTCCATGGACTTCACAGTGTCCCAGAACTTTTGGAGTTGGAGCTACAGGATGCAAACTTCTGCCTGAAGAAGCTGGCCTTAGCTTTCCTGACTGACTGCGTGTATTGGTTCCGACTTCCCTGAACAGTTGCATATCGCGGGGACTATTCGATGCTATTGCAGTCCGCCACAGGATGTTTTTGTGCTGGTCGAGGGCAGTCAGGTCTGGAGTGAACCAAGGGCTGTATCTGTTCTTAGTTCTGCATTTTTGAACGGAGCATGCTTATCTAAAATGGTGAGGAAGTTACTCTTAAAGAATGACCAGGCATCCTCAACTGACGGGATGAGGTCAATGTCCTTCCAGGGTACCCGGGCCAGGTCGATTAGAAAGGCCTGCTCACAGAAGTGTTTTAGGGAGCGTTTGACAGTGATGAGGGGTGGTCGTTTGACTGCGGCACCGTAGCGGATACAGGCAAGGAGGCAGTGGTCGCTGAGATCCTGATTGAAGACAGCGGAGGTGTATTTGGAGGGCCAGTTGGTCAGGATGACGTCTATGAGGGTGCCCTTGCTTACAGAGTTAGGGTTGTACCTGGTGGGTTCCTTGATGATTTGTGTGAGATTGAGGGCATCTAGCTTAGATTGTAGGACTGCCGGGGTGTTAAGCATATAATATTGACAAAGTTCCAGTGAAACTTTCTGCTTTTCATCGGCAGGTTTTCTTGTCATGGTCCTTAATTTGTAAACACAATTTTTCTCCACACAGATATTATATATGGAATAATCGGGATATATTGTATAAAAATACCTCTCTGTTTTTAGAATATTGGTTCCGAAATAATATCCTATTGGTGAGCCAACTGGTAAATGCAGAGGGTCTTTTACTCAGTTCTAAAGAATTCTTATCACTTTACAAGGTCCCTGTAACACCTAAAGATTTTGCAATTGTTTTAGATTTATTTATTTCACCTTTATTTAACCAGGTAGGCTAGTTGAGAACACCTTTATTTAACCAGGTAGGCTAGTTGAGAACACCTTAATTTAACCAGGGAGGCCAGTTGAGAACACCTTTATTTAACCAGGTAGGCTAGTTGAGAACACCTTTATTTAACCAGGTAGGCCAGTTGAGAACACCTTTATTTAACCAGGTAGGCTAGTTGAGAACACCTTTATTTAACCAGGTAGGCTAGTTGAGAACACCTTTATTTAACCAGGTAGGCTAGTTGAGAACACCTTTATTTAACCAGGTAGGCTGGTTGAGAACACCTTTATTTAACCAGGGAGGCTAGTTGAGAACACCTTTATTTAACCAGGTAGGCTAGTTGAGAACACCTTTATTTAACCAGGTAGGCTGGTTGAGAACACCTTTATTTAACCAGGGAGGCTAGTTGAGAACACCTTTATTTAACCAGGTAGGCTAGTTGAGAACACCTTTATTTAACCAGGGAGGCCAGTTGAGAACACCTTTATTTAACCAGGGAGGCCAGTTGAGAACACCTTTATTTAACCAGGGAGGCCAGTTGAGAACACCTTTATTTAACCAGGGAGGCAAGTTGAGAACAAGTTCTCATTTACAATTGCCACCTGGCCAAGATAAAGCAAAGCAGTTTGACACATACAACGACACAGAGTTACACATGGAGTAAAACAAACATACAGTCAATAATACAGTATAAACAAGTCTATATACGATGTGAGCAAATGAGGTGAGATAAGGGAGGTAAAGGCAAAAAAAGGCCATGGTGGCAAAGTAAATACAATATAGCAAGTAAAACACTGGAATAGTAGATTTGCAATGGAAGAATGTGCAAAGTAGAAATAAAAATAATGGGGAGCAATGGTGATGCTATGGTGACCAGCGAGCTGAGATAAGGGGGGACTTTACCTAGCAGGGTCTTGTAGATGACATGGAGCCAGTGGGTTTGGCGACGAGTATGAAGCGAGGGCCAGCCAACGAGAGCGTACAGGTCGCAATGGTGGGTAGTATATGGGGCTTTGGTGACAAAACGGATTGCACTGTGATAGACTGCATCCAATTTGTTGAGTAGGGTATTGGAGGCTATTTTGTAAATGACATCGCCAAAGTCGAGGATTGGTAGGATGGTCAGTTTTACAAGGGTATGTTTGGCAGCATGAGTGAAGGATGCTTTGTTGCGCCATAGGAAGCCAATTCTAGATTTAACTTTGGATTGGAGATATTTGATATGGGTCTGGAAGGAGAGTTTACATGAGAGTTTAGATGCCATTCCCTCAGGTGTTGCTATGTTATTCAGAACGTGTCAAGACCTGACCCTCAGAGCCGACCTTATAGTGACCCTGTTGACTCATCAGTAGGAAAGATTTGTTTCTCTTTGGTCCATTCAACAACAGAGCGATACAATCCTTGTTTCAGCAGGATGTTGTATCTATACCTTATGCAATGCCTTATTGGAATGGATTTATTGATCATATCTGTTGGGAAAAAGTTTGGATGTTGCCACACACATACCTACTTGTTAACAAAATGAAGGAAGTTTCCTTTCAAATTATTCATGAATATTATCCTGCCAACCACTATATGAAGAAGTTTAAGGAAAACATCAACTCAAATTGCTCCTTTTGTAATGACCACCCAGAAACAGTGTTGCATCTTTTTGGCATTGTATTAATGGAAGAAAACTGTGGCAAGACATCAGTAGGTTTTTTAATTGATCACATTTATGAAGATTTTACACTATTGTGGAGAGATGTACTGTTTGGATTCTTTACATACAATAGAAATAAGCGGAAACATTTTTATGTAATTAATTTCATTATTCTTTTGGCCAAATTTCATATACACAAATGTAAATTTACAAACCACATTTTCGTACCCTACAAAAATAAATTTAACTGTATTTTAAGACGGTTAAATGCTCTACTAACAAAAAAGCTGTTAGAATTGTAAGTATATGCATGTCCCTTAAGGTCCTTGTGTAATTGTATTGTGATATTGTACCCCCTAGCCCCGCCCCCAGCCCCGCCCCTAGCTCAATTGTCTATTGTTTGTAATCTATGTATGCCTGTGTTCCCTCATGTGCTTTATGTATTGATTTGCTATTAATAATAATAAAAACAAAATAACAATAATAATAATAATACAAATAAATAAAAAATAGTTTCCCTTGCTCTGCAAGGTCCGTGGCTTTTGTGGAGCGATGGGTAACGATGCTTTGTGGGTGACTGTTGATGTGTGCAGAGGGTCCCTGGTTCGTGCCTGGGTATGGGCGAGGGACGGTTTAAAGTTATACTGTTACATTTGATTAAATGTTCCAAAACAAAGAGGAAGACATAATACAAACTGTGGTCCCCATTCAAATCACATTGGACCAATCATGACAAGTGAAAACTAGTGAGGTGAGAACGCATGTTATAATTGATTTGGTGTCATGATTTGGTGTCATGTTTCTTTTTGTTCAAACTGCGAACTTTGTTAAGTTGAGTCCATGAATTCATGTTGAATCCTGTTGGGTGTTCCCCACTCTTGTTTTAACCCCTGTGCACATATTCTTAGCTAAGGAATGTTCTTCATCTGTGGTGCAGATCCACTTGCCTACCTGGTTAAATCAAGTTGAAATAAAAATAAATAAAAAAGGAATGTAATCTAGCATGATTATTCTATGTTAGAAAGCTATTTGAATTGAATAGACTGAAACCGGTTGGTTTATGGTGGGACATGATGATGTGCAGGTGAACACAACAGCAGAACACGAATGGTGTTTTGTCCAACATCCACAGATAGACTATCCTAAAGTGTTACCCATGAAGGCTGTAGCTGTTAGCAACAAACAGTGAGCCATTGTCGTACGTCAGATAGCTTGACGATTTCATCTACTCTGTCAAACTGTATTACCTTCATTTGATCAAAGATCAAGAGCTGTTGTTGAGGATAACTAATAATATAAATATGGCAGGATGTAATAGGACTGTTGTTGGTCTTGTGTATCTACAGCATAATCATTTTCTGTCTTTACTTAGAATGTCAAACTCCTGTTTTATTTCAGTTCCAGAGCGGTCCATCGTCAGATCAAATGGCTTCAAATAACAAAAAGATGCAAATGTCTGAGCCTCATAATACCAAGGATAATGTTGATAACACATTTCTACTCCATGAAATATTTGTTTAGTATATTGATAATGACTAACTGGTTTTGAAAAGCTTTAACATGCCTAAGAGTCCTCTGAATATGTTATGGGGCACAATTTATTATAATTTAACCAGACAAACATAATATTTATAAAGATTAGTAACATTCTTTATAAATTTCTCCACAGGAAGAACACTGTCACCGATTATACTTTTCTAGCGGAGACCCTGACAGATAGAGTGGAAATCACCTGTACCGAACCTGGCAACATCATAGAAGTTCTCAAAAGAAATGAGATCTTCTGTAAACTAATGAAAAAGGTGAAGGGGAGAGAAGTTGTCATTGTGAATACAAAAGGGGCCATAGCGGAGCACTTTCCATGTTGCTTAATTAAGAAAGATGAGCCCCTCGTTATATTCACTATCCCTAAATCTAAAACACCGGCCATAGATGACTAAATTGCTAAAAAAAACTTGAACAGGGAAAAGAACTTGAACAGGGAAAGATGAGAAAAGAACTTGAACAGGGAAAAGAACTTGCACTTGAGGGAAAAGAACTTGAACAGGGAAAAGAACTTGAACAGGGAAAAGAACTTGAACAGGGAAAAGAACTTGAACAGGGAAAAGAACTTGAACAGGGAAAAGAACTTGAACAGGGAAAAGAACTTGAACAGGGAAAAGAACTTGAACAGGGAAAAGAACTTGAACAGGGAAAAGAACTTGAACAGGGAAAAGAACTTGAACAGGGAAAAGAACTTGCACAGGGAAAAGAGCAACAGCAAAAATGCACATTTGTCACTTTCTGTGTTGAGGTAACAGGTGGGAAAAATATCACAAGCAAGGAGGTACTTAAACACAAAAAACATAAGCATTTTAGCCCTCTGTGTATCTATGCAAAATATGGGGATACAGTCAAGTCAGCTCTGGAAGCAGATGGGCGTTTCTCAGACATAGTGTTTGCAGAAACATGTACACTTTGTGAGGAACCCCAAAAACAAACAAATATTACTATGTCCACTGTAGTAAACAAGCTAGAAGATCGCAGATTTCAAATTTTTCTAAAGGATCCAACAAACAGAGAAGTGCTTGGCACCACAAAATCAAAGATTTCTGACAAAAGATTCAAATCTGAGGGTGACACCACACAACCCTCTCAGTCCAACCCAAGTTCAACATCAGAGGAGGGGCCCTCTGTGGGAAATATGACACAGGAGCAACAGGAAATACAGAAAAATAAACGAAAATACATTCCCATGCCAGATTCTAGGAAATTCAGCAGATCTTATGCGACCAGTTTAAACGTTTACAAGATCACATGAAGAGTAGGTATCCACAGGAGAAATCTGAGTCTGAAGTGATAGAGTTGATGAGGGAGGAATTTGGTAAGAAACCAGAGAGTTTTACTGAAGTGTACAGGTTAACAGAGCTGGCAGAAGTGACCACCTCAGTCTGTAAGGTCGAACACAAATTCATCGAAGGAACAGGTTTCCTGCTGTTCGATAACTTCATCCTGACAAATGGTCATTTGTTCAAGGATAAAGGTGTACTTCAGGAAAAGACACTGTCGGTTCCCACAACTGTCACGTTTAATTTTGACAACCCACTTGGATCAGGTCAGTGGAAGGTAGATGTTAAACCAGAAGTGGTTGCCCTCCAATATGGAGTTGATAGGTGGGGGCGTCAGGTTGACTATGCCATCCTGGAGTTGAGTACCCCGTTAAAAGGCAAGAAGTTTCCTCCAGGTGTCCTTCAGAAGTATGGCCCAGTCCCTCAGACAGGTGGAATCTACATCGTTGGCCATCCAGATGGAGGCGTTAAAAAGATGGACTCCACGACCATAATAGAGGTGGAACAAAGAAATGCAGCTGAGAACAAACATTTAGGAGACAACCAGAGCTCCATCATGTTAATCAAAGAAAGCATTTTGAGTGATGAGTTGGACAAAGAGTTTCATGAGCAGATGATGCAGGGGAATCTGAATGTGTTGACTTATAACACCTTCTGCTTTAATGGAGCCTCTGGGTCTCCGGTTATAAATCCCAGTCATTGTCAAGTAATTCATGGCATCCCAGTATATGGCTGCCAGGTGATTGCCATGCATACTGGTGGCTTTTTGTACAAATGTAAGGAAACTCATGAAACTCAGAGTGTGATTGAATATGCAATCCCTCTCAGGACCATTCTAGAAAACGTATTGGTCTACTTGGTGGACACAAACAATGTTCAAATGTTGTCAAGATTCACCACTGTTGCCATGAAAAACCCACATCTGTTTGAGCTCATTACCTGTCTTATCATGGAGATGCAGACCACATTGCAGCCTGGATACTCTGATATCCTTGACGGAATATGGAAGAAAATATCACAAAGTCATAAAAGAGATGAGATGCAGAAATAGATCATTGAAATAAGTGCACGTACATCAAGGATCGGATTGAGGTGCTGAACTGTGTTTTAACAGAAGTTAGGGCGGATGTGGCTGTGGATGTCACCTGTTTGTTGGGAAGCAGCTTTAGGACATTTTAAATTAAAACAATAATGCTTTTATTGTCACACACACACAGCAGATATGTGCAGTGAAATGTATTGTTTTACAGGGTCAACCATAGGAGTACGGTGCTCCTGGAGCAAATGAGGTGCCTTGCTCAAGGGCACAGAGACAGATTTGTCACGTTTAGTATTTGAACCGGTGACCTTTCAGTTGCGAGCCCAACACTCTAACCTCTACCCGTCTCCCCTTCACTTAGATGCACCTGTAGACGTAAGCTACAGAGGGATATGGTGATGTGCCTATATTATTTAGGAAAGCCACGGTGTCACATATCATCGCTGTCGGGTGAAAACCTCTCGTCTCTGAAACACACTTTTCCAGGAAAAAAAAAAACGGCCATATTTTACAACATTAACCGAACATTACATTTCACAACTACTGAAGATATCTTGTATACATTTTTTTTTACCTTTATTTTACTAGGTCAAGTCAGTTAAGAACAAATTCTTATTTTCAATGACGGCCTAGGAACTGTGGGTTAACTGCCTTGTTCAGGGGCAGAACGACAGATTTGTACCTTGTCAGCTCGGGGATTTGAACTTGCAACCTTTCGGTTACTAGTCCAATGCTCTAACCACTAGGCTACCCTGCCGCCCCTACACTCTAACCACTAGGCTACCCTGCCGCCTCTACACTCTAACCACTAGGCTACCCTGCCACCTCTACACTCTAACCACTAGGCTACCCTGCCACCTCTACACTCTAACCACTAGGCTACCCTGCCACCTCTACACTCTAACCACTAGGCTACCCTGCCACCTCTACACTCTAACCACTAGGCTACCCTGCCACCTCTACACTCTAACCACTAGGCTACCCTGCCACCTCTACACTCTAACCACTAGGCTACCTGCCACCTCTACACTCTAACCACTAGGCTACCCTGCCGCCCTCCACTCTAACCACTAGGCTACCCTGCCACCTCTACACTCTAACCACTAGGCTACCCTGCCACCTCTACACTCTAACCACTAGGCTACCCTGCCACCTCTACACTCTAACCACTAGGCTACCCTGCCACCTCTACACTCTAACAACTAGGCTACCCTGCCACCTCTACACTCTAACCACTAGGCTACCCTGCCACCTCTACACTCTAACCACTAGGCTACCCTGCCACCTCTACACTCTAACCACTAGGCTACCCTGCCACCTCTACACTCTAACCACTAGGCTACCCTGCCACCTCTACACTCTAACCACTAGGCTACCTGCCACCTCTACACTCTAACCACTAGGCTACCCTGCCGCCCCTCCACTCTAACCACTAGGCTACCCTGCCACCTCTACACTCTAACCACTAGGCTACCCTGCCACCTCTACACTCTAACCACTAGGCTACCCTGCCACCTCTACACTCTAACCACTAGGCTACCCTGCCACCTCTACACTCTAACCACTAGGCTACCCTGCCACCTCTACACTCTAACCACTAGGCTACCCTGCCGCCCTAGAGTCATGAAATGTTCCACCGACATTGAGGAAAGTTACTGCTTTCAATACATATTAAGAAATGCAAATGGAGTTACAAGGTTTTCATCAGACAAATGACAACACTTTGAATAGACTGCAGATGTTTACTTTGTAATGCAGCAAGAAGGTAGAAGAGCCAATGCTGTATCATGAATATACTGGTAATGGGGATGGAAACATCCCCTGGTAATCTCCTCTGGCCAGAACTTCATAACAGAGTGTACAGACTCATCAAAAGATACAGGTTTGACACACTGGGTTGAACAAATCATAGTTTTGGTATATTGATTATGGTGAATCATTATTCTTTTGTTGTTTTTTTATTTTATTTTTACTCATGT
>NW_027008194.1:22500-90000 GCF_036934945.1 Oncorhynchus masou masou | reverse complement strand
TCATGCATTTCAGATATTTTGTTGTTTCATATTAATTTCTGACTCAGAGAAACGCCCTCATAACCCAGGTCCTACTGTATAGGTTGATACATTAATGCATTTCAGATATTTATAATATATATATATAACCCAGCTCCTACTGTATAGGTTAACACATTACATAACCCAACTCCTACTGTATAGATTAACACATTACATAACCCAGGACCTACTGTATAGATTAACACATTACATAGCCCAGGTCCTACTGTATAGGTTAACACATTACATAACCCAGGACCTACTGTATAGATAAACACATTACATAACCCAGGTCCTACTGTATAGATAAACACATTACATAACCCAGGGCCTACTGTATAGATAAACACATTACATAACCCAGGACCTACTGTATAGATAAACACATTACATAACCCAGGTCCTACTGTATAGATTAACACATTACATAACCCAGGACCTACTGTATAGATTAACTCATTACATAACCCAGGACCTACTGTATAGATTAACACATTACATAACCCAGGTCCTACTGTATAGGTTGATACATTACATAACCCAGGACTTACTGTATAGATTAACACATTACATAACCCAGGTCCTACTGTATAGATTAACACATTACATAACCCAGGTCCTACTGTATAGATAAACACATTACATAACCCAGGTCCTACTGTATAGATTAACACATTACATAACCCAGGTCCTACTGTATAGATAAACTCATTACATAACCCAGGTCCTACTGTATAGGTTGATACATTACATAACCCAGGACTTACTGTATAGATTAACACATTACATAACCCAGGTCCTACTGTATAGATTAACACATTACATAACCCAGGTCCTACTGTATAGATTAACTCATTACATAACCCAGGACCTACTGTATAGGTGGACACATTACATAGCCCAGGACCTACTGTATAGATTGACACATTACATAACCCAGGTCCTACTGTATAGGTGGACACATTACATAACCCAGGTCCTACTGTATAGATAAACTCATTACATAACCCAGATCATACTGTATAGATAAACACATTACATAACCCTGGTCCTACTGTATAGATAAACACATTACATAACCCAGGTCCTACTGTATAGATTAACTCATTACATAACCCAGATCATACTGTATAGATTAACTCATTACATTACCCAGATCATACTGTATAGATTAACTCATTACATAACCCAGATCATACTGTATAGATAAACACATTACATAACCCTGGTCCTACTGTATAGATAAACACATTACATAACCCAGGTCCTACTGTATAGATTAACTCATTACATAACCCAGGTCCTACTGTATAGGTTAACACATTACATAACCCATATCATACTGTATAGATAAACACATTACATAACCCAGGACCTACTGTATAGATAAACACATTACATAAGCCAGCTCCTACTGTATAGATTAACACATTACATAACCCAGGTCCTACTGTATAGATTAACACATTACATAGCCCAGGACCTACTGTATAGGTTGATACATTACATAACCCAGGACCTACTGTATAGATTAACACATTACATAACCCAGATACTACTGTATAGATAAACACATTACATAACCCAGGTCCTACTGTATAGATTAACTCATTACATAACCCAGGTCCTACTGTATAGGTTAACACATTACATAACCCATATCATACTGTATAGATAAACACATTACATAACCCTTGACCTACTGTATAGATAAACACATTACATAACCCAGGTCCTACTGTATAGGTTAACACATTACATAAGCCAGGTCCTACTGTATAGATTAACTCATTACATAACCCAGGTCCTACTGTATAGGTTGATACATTACATAACCCAGGTCCTACTGTATAGATTAACTCATTACATAACCCAGGTCCTACTGTATAGATTAACACATTACATAAACCAGGTCCTACTGTATAGATAAACACATTACATAACCCAGGTCCTACTGTATAGATTAACACATTACATAAACCAGGTCCTACTGTATAGATAAACACATTACATAACCCAGGACCTACTGTATAGATTAACTCATTACATAACCCAGGTCCTACTGTATAGGTTGATACATTACATAGCCCAGGTCCTACTGTATAGATTAACTCATTACATAACCAAGGTCCTACTGTATAGATTAACACATTATATAACCCAGGTCCTACTGTATAGATAAACACATTACATAACCCATTACCTACTGTATAGATAAACACATTACATAACCCAGGTCCTACTGTATAGGTTAACACATTACATAAGCTAGGTCCTACTGTATAGATTAACTCATTACATAACCCAGGTCCTACTGTATAGGTTGATACATTACATAACCCAGATCCTACTGTATAGATTAACTCATTACATAACCCAGGTCCTACTGTATAGGTTGACACATTACATAACCCAGATCATACTGTATAGATAAACACATTACATAATCCAGGTCCTACTGTATAGATTAACTCATTACATAACCCAGGTCCTACTGTATAGGTAAACACATTACATAACCCAGGTCCTACTGTATAGATAAACACATTACATAACCCAGGACCTACTGTATAGATTAACTCATTACATAACCCATTTCCTACTGTATAGATAAACACATTACATAACCGAGGACCTACTGTATAGATAAACACATTACATAACCCAGGTCCTACTGTATAGATAAACACATTACATAACCCAGGACCTACTGTATAGATTAACACATTACATAACCCAGGTCCTACTGTATAGATTGACACATTACATAGCCCAGGTCCTACTGTATAGATTGACACATTACATAACCCAGGACCTACTGTATAGATTGACACATTACATAACCCAGGACCTACTGTATAGATTAACACATTACATAACCCAGGTCCTACTGTATAGATTGACACATTACATAACCCAGGTCCTACTGTATAGATTAACACATTACATAACCCAGGTCCTACTGTATAGATTAACACATTACATAACCCAGGTCCTACTGTATAGGTTAACACATTACATATCCCAGGTCCTACTGTATAGATTAACTCATTACATATCCCAGGTCCTACTGTATAGATTAACTCATTACATAGCCCTGGTCCTACTGTACAGGTTGATACATTACGTAGCCCAGGTCCTACTGTATAGATTGATACATTACATAGCCCAGGTCCTACTGTATAGATGAACACATTACATAGCCCAGGACCTACTGTATAGAATAACACATTACATAACCCAGGTCCTACTGTATAGGATGACACATTACATAACCCAGGTCCTACTGTATAGATTAACACATTACATAACCCAGGTCCTACTGTATAGATGAACACATTACATAGCCCAGGTCCTACTGTATAGATGAACACATTACATAGCCCAGGTCCTACTGTATAGATGAACACATTACATAACCCAGGTCCTACTGTATAGATTAACACATTACATAGCCCAGGTCCTACTGTAAAGGTTGACACATTACATAGCCCATGTCCTACTGTATAGATTGACACATTACATAGCCCAGGTCCTACTGTATAGATTGACACGTTATAAGCCTGGCTGCGATTAGGGTGATTAGATTTACAATCCTACAGATATGAGCTTCATTCCTTACACACATCAAACACCACACACATCAAACACTGATCAAATAAAATACAATTTAAGTTCAATGATCAGTCACAATGTGCAGAGAGTCATTACAGATTTCACCTGCAGTGTTTAGACAGGACAGTGTTGTGGAGATGATTTTGACAGGACAGTGTTGTGGAGATGTGTTTTGACAGGACAGTGTTGTGGAGATGTGTTTTGACAGGACAGTGTTGTGGAGATGAGTTTTGACAGGACAGTGTTGTGGAGATGTGTTTTGACAGGACAGTGTTGTAGAGATGTGTTTTGACAGGACAGTGTTGTGGAGATGAGTTTTGACAGGACAGTGTTGTGGAGATGTGTTTTGACAGGACAGTGTTGTGGAGATGTGTTTTGACAGGACAGTGTTGTGGAGATGTGTTTTGACAGGACAGTGTTGTGGAGATGAGTTTAGACAGGACAGTGTTGTGGAGATGTGTTTTGACAGGACAGTGTTGTGGAGATGAGTTTTGACAGGACAGTGTTGTGGAGATGAGTTTAGACAGGACAGTGTTGTGGAGATGAGTTTAGACAGGACAGTGTTGTGGAGATGTGTTTTGACAGGACAGTGTTGTGGAGATGAGTTTAGACAGGACAGTGTTGTGGAGATGAGTTTAGACAGGACAGTGTTGTGGAGATGTGTTTTGACAGGACAGTGTTGTGGAGATGAGTTTAGACAGGACAGTGTTGTGGAGATGAGTTTAGACAGGACAGTGTTGTGGAGATGAGTTTTGACAGGACAGTGTTGTGGAGATGAGTTTAGACAGGACAGTGTTGTGGAGATGTGTTTTGACAGGACAGTGTTGTGGAGATGAGTTTTGACAGGACAGTGTTGTGGAGATGAGTTTAGACAGGACAGTGTTGTGGAGATGAGTTTAGACAGGACAGTGTTGTGGAGATGTGTTTTGACAGGACAGTGTTGTGGAGATGAGTTTAGACAGGACAGTGTTGTGGAGATGATTCCCAGGGATGTCCGGAGTGGAGATTCTCGGAGGCCGGTGTATTCTGTGGTTGTCAACAACAACAACAACAAGAAGTCATTCATCTCATCCACATTTCATTTCCACAATGGTTCATGCTTACTTCAGTAAAGCATATATATTACAGTATGCAGTACTAGGGCTGGGCGATATACCCTATTTGACTATACACCGGTATTGATGCATGGATCAGTTTGGGTTTTTACTTCACCTTCTATAAAAGGTATTTCAATGTGAGGTTTGTTAAATTACACGCCACTCCGCTGTGTATAACATCCGTTTTTATAGTTTACTCTGCTACTTGAGTCATCTCTCTCCTCTCCATGCCGCTTTCCACACAGATCTAGCCCCGCCCCCTGTCACTCGGGGAGCGATGTTTCAGATCTAGCCCCGCCCCCTGTCACTCTGGGAGCGATGTTTCAGATCTAGCAACGCCCCCTGTCACTCGGGGAGCGATGTTTCAGATCTAGCCCCGCCCCCTGTCACTCGGGGAGCAATGTTTCAGATCTAGCCCCGCCCCCTGTCACTCTGGGAGCGATGTTTCAGATCTAGCCCCGCCCCCTGTCACTCGGGAGCAATGTTTCAGATCTAGCCCCGCGCCCCCTGTCACTCTGGGAGCGATGTTTCAGATCTAGCCCCGCCCCCTGTCACTCGGGGAGCGATGTTTCAGATCTAGCCCCGCCCCTGTCACTCGGGAGCGAAGTTTCGCTCAACCAGGAGGAGACCACCACTTCACACTAGTCTTGTGTTCAAGACTTTGATGACAACTATGCAGCTGTTCTATAACTTTTCATTCGTTGTCATGTCAAACAACACCGTGGGATGCCAAACAACACTAGTATGTCAAACAACACTAGTATGTCAAACAACACTAGTATGTCAAACAACACTAGTATGTCAAACAGCACCGTAGAATGCCAAACAACACCGTAGGATGCCAAACAACACTAGTATGTCAAACAACACTAGTATGTCAAACAACACTAGTATGCCAAACAACATCGTAGGATGCCAAACAACACCGTAGGATGCCAAACAACACCGTAGGATGCCAAACAACACCGTAGGATGCCAAACAACACCGTAGGATGCCAAACAACACCGTAGGATTCCAAACAACACTAGTATGTCAAACAACACTAGTATGTCAAACAACACTAGTATGTCAAACAACACTAGTATGCCAAACAACACCGTAGGATGCCAAACAACACCGTAGGATGCCAAAGTCAAACAGCACCGTAGGATGCCAAACAACACCGTAGGATGTCAAAGTCAAACAGCACCGTAGGATGCCAAACAACACCGTAGGATAACAAACAAAACTGTATTCAATGTGCCCACTATTATATTCTAACTATAGAATTAGAATATTCATTATATTTCCATGATTCTAACAGTTCACCCCAGGTGTTTTGATCTAAATCGTTAAAAAAAAAAACAAGGCTGCGATTGTTTGCCCATATCGTGCTGCCCTATGTGGCAGTGTGGAAATGATCTCAAATGAGTGCAGGAAATGCAGAAATTGAACAGTTTATTAAACCAATCAGAATGGAGAAAGCCCCATTGAAATAATTTAGAATGTATGTGTTGCCACCCTGTGGACGGGCATTTGAAATTATTTCACTATTCAAATAATACCATGCTTTCTTTTCAGCTATCCAGATTGCAGTTCTAAGGGTGCTAATTCAGATGTGTGTTTTTGGCTAACAGTAACAGTGTTTGGCTAACAGTAGCCTCGACTAACAGCAATAGTGTTTGGCTAACAGTAGCCTAAGCTAATAGCAACAGTGTTTGGCTAGCAATAGCCTCGGCTAACAGCAACCGTGTTTGGCTAACAGTAGCCTAGGCTAACAGCAACAGTGTTTGTCTAACAGTAGCCTAGGCTAACAGCAACAGTGTTTGGCTAGCAGTAGCCTCGGCTAACAGCAACCGTGTTTGGCTAACAGTAGCCTAGGCTAACAGCAACAGTGTTTGTCTAACAGTAGCCTAGGCTAACAGCAACAGTGTTTGGCTAACAGTAGCCTAAGCTAACAGCAACAGTGTTTGGCTAATAGTAGCCTAGGCTAACAGCAACAGTGTTTGGCTAATAGTAGCCTAGGCTAACAGCAACAGTGTTTGGCTAATAGTAGCCTAGGCTAACAGCAACAGTGTTTGGCTAATAGTAGCCTAGGCTAACAGCAACAGTGTTTGTCTAACAGTAATAGTGTTTGGGCTAACAGTAGCCTAGACTAACAGTAACAGTGTTTGGCTAACAGTAGCCTAGGCTAACAGCAACAGTGTTTGTCTAACAGTAGCCTAGGCTAACAGCAACAGTGTTTGGCTAACAGTAGCCTAAGCTAACAGCAACAGTGTTTGGCTAATAGTAGCCTAGGCTAACAGCAACAGTGTTTGGCTAATAGTAGCCTAGGCTAACAGCAACAGTGTTTGGCTAATAGTAGCCTAGGCTAACAGCAACAGTGTTTGTCTAACAGTAATAGTGTTTGGGCTAACAGTAGCCTAGGCTAACAGTAACAGTGAAAGAAGTCATAGAACTGATTGATTCTGATAGACCCTCCGTTGGTGCTGTAGGCTCACCATTATTTGAAGTAGGGAAGACAGCATACCATTGTCAGGGCTGACCAGAGGGCTAAATGCTATGATAGTAAAACACCTGTTCATGTAAAATGCAACCCCAATAGTCCATGAGAGAAACATTAGCTTGAAGATAAAAACAATTACTTTGTCATCAGAGCTGTAGGCTACATTTAAAGTGCACAACTTTAAACAATGTGCTGTCAACAATGTAACCTGGATCATTTCATTTATTGTTAAATATCGCCCAGCCCTATTCAGTTCTCTACAGTATTACAATAACCAGAGATTGTTAGTGACCAAAGCTAAAGAACTGCCAGCTAAATAGACTGTTTCTCTACAAATGAAATGATCAGACATACACACCTGCAGCGATGAACACCGAAGCCTTACATATCGGATTCTGTAGAGGAAAGAGGAAAAGTTGGTTTCTGTCAGTCAATGGCATATTATGATTAACTCTCTTACACACACACACACACACACACACACACACACACACACACACACACACACACACACACACACACACACACACACACACACACACACACACACACACACACACACACACACACACACACACACACACACTGAAGTCAGATTCTGAAATAGAACTTAGCAACGTGTGTATGTGTGGGACTCTGCAGCTGTACTTTAACTACTAACTATACTAGTAGCTCACCCCAGGTGCACTCTTCTAACTACTAACTACACTAGTAACTCACCCCAGGTGTAGGTCTTCAGATTCTTCAGGTGGCGGACTCTGCAGGTGTACTCCTCTAACTACACTAGTAACTCACCCCAGGTGTGCTCCTCTAACTACACTAGTAACTCAGCCCAGGTGTAGGTCTTCAGATTCTTCAGGTGGCGGACTCTGCAGGTGTACACCTCTCGGCTGGCTGGTGTGAATCCAACACTCTTGGTGAGGTGGAACTGCCATCCCTGTTCGAAGGCAAGGTCTGTCTGTTTGGCGTCGGGGATCTCCACGCCGTTCTTCAGGAGCTGGATGCTGATGTCAGGGGGGTGGAAGCCACTCACGTGACAGATCAGGGTGTTGTCCTTCCCATGTTGCCCTGGGTTACGGCTGTACACCTGCACCTTGGGGGGAGCTACAGGGGGAAGAGGGAATGCTACAGTTAGGCAGGCAGGTCACATGATTTTACATGAATTTTTCTACATTTCAATATCTCCTTGGTCATGTGACCTAATGACTTCAAACAAGGTTCAGAATGTCCACCGACTACTCTTCTATATTGCACACCCTTTAGTTTGTCCATTTTCATCTCACATGATTTTACATGCATTTTTCCAAATTTAAAATGTCAATAGCTCCTTGGTCATGTGACCGCATGACTTCAAATACATATACTTCATATATATATATACATATACATATATACACATATATATACACATATACTTCATATATACATATACTTCATATATATATATACATATAATTCATATATATATATATATACCTATACTTCATATGTATATATATATATATACTTCATATATATACATATATTTCATTTATATATATATATATATATATATATATATACTTCATATATATATATATATACATTTACTTCATATATATATATATATACTTCATATATATATACATATACTTCATATATATATATATATACACTTTATATATATATATACACATATACTTCATATATATACATATACTTTATATATATATATATACCTATACTTCATATATATATACATATACTTCATATCACACACTGTGGTTTGTCTACTTACGTCTCACATGCTATTAGACTTAAATCTGTAAGCTTTTGCAGGCCTTCATTTTACATGGGTGTTTACAAAAATGTTTTTTGAAGATAATGTTCCAGCCTTCCAATAACTATCTTTCACACGGACACTGAAAAGATCCGCAAGTGGCTGTATGGCTCTGTCACTCTCAGACATGTGCAGAGCAGACCGAAAAGGGGAAGAGGAGCTCTCGACTTGAACCTCGGGGGTTTCTCTGTAAAGAGAGAGTAATCCTAAAGCCACAGACACACCGCTTGACTTTCAATTGGCGTCGTTGTTGACCTGTGTGATTGGTCTCTGTGGTGCTTAGCCAATGGGAACTCCATCTCTCCTGATTGGTCTCTGTGGTGCTTAGCCAATGGGAACTCCATCTCTCCTGATTGGTCTCTGTGGTGCTCAGCCAATGGGAACTCCATCTCTCCTGCCAATGGGAACTCCATCTCTCCTGATTGGTCTCTGTGGTGCTTAGCCAATGGGAACTCCATGTCTCCTGATTGGTCTCTGTGGTGCTTAGCCAATGGGAACTCCATCTCTCCTGATTGGTCTCTGTGGTGCTTAGCCAATGGGAACTCCGTTGCCGGCCCCATCATAAAGGTTTTTACACAGCCTGTCAGTCTGACTGAACATGCCAGAGGTACGAGGATAGACCTCCTCTGTATTTATGCGTAACAAATATTTCCAAACACTTTGTATCCTATTCTTGGACAGTTAGAAGACAATGCATCAACGAAACAACTTTAATTATTTTTATTTTTTTTGGGGGGGGGTGAAACTGTCACTTCATATTTTATTCTTAACACTTCTTCAGAATTATGTACCTGTACAGGAACCAAATGAGCGGAAATTCCAGAGCGCCAACTAATTGTACTCGTTAAAACTCAAACTTTCATTAAAATTCACATGCAGGGTACTCAATTCAAGCCACACTCGTTGTGAATATAGCCAACATGTCAGATTTGTAAAATGCTTTTCGGCGAAAGCATTAGAAGCTATTATCTGATAGCATGCAGCACCCAGAAACACACAAAGGGGACGTAAACAAAGAAATTAGCGTAGCCGGCGCTACCCAAAACGCAGAAATAAAATATAAAACATTCATTACCTTTGACGAGATTCTTTGTTGGCACTCCTATATGTCCCATAAACATCACAATTTGGTCTTTTTTTCCGATTAAATCGGTCCATATGTACCCAAAATGTCCATTTATGAACACCGTGAAATCCATGGAAAAAGGCACCTTTCCCAACGCAACGTAATTTTTTAAAATTCATAAAGTTGCCTATAAACTTTAACAAAACACTTCAACCTACTTCTGTAATCCAAGTTTAGGTATTAGTAAACGTTAATAAACGATCAAATTGATCACGGAACGATCTGTATTCAATAACTAGACGTTTACATAACGAAGTCCAGTTTCTCACAGACATTTTTTTCAGTTGCACACCTGAAGACCGGATGTGCTATTGACTAATCTAACCAAGGAAAAAGGGAACTGGTAATCACAACACTGGCGACATCGTGTGGAATCTGTAGGATTTGCAAGCACAGTTCCATCATTTATGACAAGCCTTAGACAATACAAACACTGGTGGATGGATTTTTTCTTTGTAGATTTTGTGATGAGGTTTTCTTGCGATTTTGACAACGGAACTCGTTCTGTTATAGTCACAGACACCATTGAACCAGTTCTAGAAACTTCAGAGTGTTTTCTATGCACACATACTAATCATATGCATATACTATATTCCTGGCATGAGTAGCAGGACGTTGAAATGTTGCGTGATTTTTAACAGAATGTTGAAAAAAGTAGCTCGATCTCCAACAGGAATTATTAGTCTACAAACGCTCTACATTTATTCACTCTGTGATAGGGTTGGATCCTATATGCTATTTTTTTTTTTTTTTTTTGTCCTGTAAATAGTTCAGTGCCTCTAATTTAGGCTGTGTGTAGCATTGGGGCATGAAGGAAATGACCTCTACTAGATTATAGTGATGAGGAAAACAGCATAGAAAATGTGGCCTGTGTATTCATTTGCCTATAAACTAATCAGAAGTCCATTACGTTTACAATTTAAAAAAAGAGAATACTTCAAAATGAGAAGGTGAAAGGAGGGGGAAATAACTCCCACCATGCAGCAGGACACCTTCAGCAGCTGGGGTCTTTGTAATGCAGGGTTGATAGTTATATTTTATATAATGAATGATTTGCCGTTATGTGACAATCAGGTCAAAAACTCTTATTTGTTTATTTTTTAGGTGTAGATGGCTAAAGGACGTTGCACAGAACTTCCCCAACATCCCAAATTGATATAAAAACCTTCACAAAAACACATGAAGCAACGGAAGAAATGGCTGAGGATATACTAAACATGTCTGGTATGTCACGACATTTAATTCAAAGCAAATGTAAAGTCTTTATTTTCATGTGGTTGTGTGGCACAGCCATGTGTTCAGTTCAGGCCTATGATTTCAGAGTTCAAACAAAGCCAACAACTGCTTCATGTGTGCCACTGATAAAGAACCTGGATGTGACCCAAAGACGGACTGGGTTAGTAACTTTATTTAACCTGTTTAGAATCTTTTGACAACAGTGACGGCATGTAAGACAATTTATAATATAACACAATGGACGGCTAATTGGTCATTCATCATTGATATTATTTATAACGTGTTACACTTGGTTTTGTTTTAGATTGAATGTTTTGCACGTTAACGGTGGTTCCGTGTGCTGTAACTAGGAATGAAGATAAGAGTTCAATAATAGGAGTAAGAGTAAAGATAAGAGTAAAGATAAGAGTAAAGATAAGAGTAAAGAACACAAACAGGAAGTGCAGTCTTTGTTGTTGAAGATGTCTGCTGTACCCCATCCACACTGAAGATGCTCTGCCATGTACATCAACCAGGGATAAACAGGAAGTTAACACGGACATGTACATCAACCAGGGATAAACAGGAAGTTAACACTGACATGTACATCAACCAGGGATAAACAGGACGTTAACACGGACATGTACATCAACCAGGGATAAACAGGAAGTTAACACTGACATGTACATCAACCAGGGATAAAGAGGAAGTTAACACGGACATGTACATCAACCAGGGATAAACAGGAAGTTAACACTGACATGTACATCAACCAGGGATAAACAGGAAGTTAACACTGACATGCACATCAACCAGGGATAAACAGGAAGTTAACACTGACATGAACATCAACCAGGGATAAACAGGAAGTTAACACTGACATGTACATCAACCAGGGATAAACAGGAAGTTAACACTGACATGTACATCAACCAGGGATAAACAGGAAGTTAACACGGACATGTACATCAACCAGGGATAAACAGGAAGTTAACACGGACATGTACATCAACCAGGGATAAACAGGAAGTTAACACGGACATGTACATCAACCAGGGATAAACAGGAAGTTAACACGGACATGTACATCAACCAGGGATAAACAGGAAGTTAACACGGACATGTACATCAACCAGGGATAAACAGGAAGTTAACACTGACATGTACATCAACCAGGGATAAAGAGGAAGTTAACACTGACATGTACATCAACCAGGGATAAACAGGAAGTTAACACTGACATGTACATCAACCAGGGATAAAGAGGAAGTTAACACTGACATGTACATCAACCAGGGATAAAGAGGAAGTTAACACGGACATGTACATCAAGTATGAGGGCCATGGGCCTTTCTCATGATGGAAAAATACAGAGAAGCACGAAGACAGGAACTGTTCAATGAGTTGGGAGGGGAGGGGCACATTCAGAGGGGGGTGTTGCGAGAACAAGCGGTCTTTTGTTAGATAACAGGAGCCAGGTGCGAGATAACGGTATGGAGCATGAGAACCTGGATGTTCTTCACAAGCAAGTAACATCTATCAACAGACGCGCCAAGAGGCGGGGACCCGCCTGAGCGCCTGCAATAGGCTGGACAAGTTTAAACCACGCCCAGTCTCTACTGTGATAGGCCAACAGACGGGTTGGAACTGTCTATCACAGTATAAAGAATACTGTTTTACATACGTCTTGTCAGTTCTCTGTTCTACCCTGCGTGGTATTACAGTGAGCCCGTATATACGAAAGTTGCATTTGCCATTTATTACTTAGCTAATAAAAAATACATAGTATAAAATCGGTGACTCATTGTTATATTTATCCTGATACCAGATTCGAATTTACGCAACTCTAACAATAGTAAACATCAAATTCAATATTTTATCAAGTAATAATAGTTGCCTAATACTAGGCTTATTGTTTACTTAAAACAATGTTAAGGAAATATCTAACTGTTTTCACGAAGGTCATGGGTGACAAAGACAATCCCATCAATAACTTCAATGACAGAGTGATAACTTTAATTACTAATGGTTAGAGCGTTGGACTAGTAACCTGAAGGTTGCAAGTTCAAACCCCCGAGCTGACAAGGTACAAATCTGTCGTTCTGCCCCTGAACAGGCAGTTAACCCACAGTTCCTAGGCCGTCATTGAAAATAAGAATTTGTTCTTAACTGACTTGCCTAGTTAAATAAAAGTAAAATAAAAACATTCTTTGCGTTTATGAACCCCAGGAAGACGCAGAAAGCGATCATGGACAAAGCAGTTATGATTTCTTTCCCAGGCTGAAAAAAATATATAACTGCGACAAACAAAACAGACTTTGCAGCCAGAAAAAGGCAAAAAATATATTCTTCGTGATATGTAGTAGAGCCGCACCCACTTCGATTAATGCGCCAATTGAAAATCGTACTTCACAGTTGCTAGGCAGGCTTCACCTCTCGATGTTTCTCTCGGTTGATCCAGGGTCGTCGCTAGTTAATACAGCCACAAAGTCATAGTTATGGCTAAACCCCATCCATGTATCTGCTTTTAAACCCAACCTTAACCACAGTTATTATTGACCTTGTGCCTAACCTTAAATTGAGTCCCAATAGGCTACAGGGCTAGAAGAGAAACAGCTTTTGTGAAATGAACGTGAAAATGGACTTTTCATAGCTGGTTAGGAGAATTTGGATAAGGTTTGGAAAAGGGTTTGCTGAAATGCAAAATAAGAAAAAACATGAATTTGACAAAAGCTGTATCCCTTCTAGCCATGGCAGTCTGTTACAAAGTTGACATAATCTTCCTTTTAACAGTTACAATGCTGGACATGCATTGCATTGAGACAAAGTATGGTAATAAAGTATAGTGTATGATCTGATATGTCAACATTGTATCATCACCCATTATAATGCTGTAGACTACTGCTCTGCACGCATTGCCTACCTGCCTTGGCAATGTGAGTAGCTTATTGCAAGTACATTACTGATTGAATGATTAATATAACTTATCAAAATGGACTTTTGAACATGACTGAGTCGATCACAACAAGTTCTTACAGTGAAGAGACATTTAATCAAGAAATATCATCATAAAAAAGTGACATTTTTGGTCACAATGATTCTGTATTTCTTTAAATTAAAAATATTTTGTCAAATAGTTGTCCAATGTCAATAGTTTACCATTTATTTTTTAAATCAAACTGAACAGAAAAGTGTTGTATAATACACCGAAAGACAGAACATATCGTTTTTTTTAAGTAATGAAAATACAGTTCTCTACTTAGCAAAATGTGCCTGTAAAAACCCCCATTTATTACTGTTGATAATTGGTCATTTACAGGAATGTTGAAGGATAGACAGAAGCTGAGATGTTATATTGATAAATGACTTCAAACCAAAAATGAACGTTGATATTTACAGCTCACACAAATGCATATCACATGGGCTTCCTCGAAAATAATTTGGGCTTTAAAAAATAAAATGAAAATGCTGATCAAATATCAGACTTTAGATTACACCGTTGCTTATAACTAAAACCACATTCAAATAGTGCAAGTTATGGAGTTTGTTTATTTATTTCTATTATGAGAAAACGTTTTCAAATCTAATGGTACCAATTTCAAGGAAATTCATTTATTTTTATTTTTTTAAATCTAAAAATAAAATACTTGATAAAAGCTTTTATTGTTTTGAAAGAAGTGACTTTGATTGAGAAAATTCATCAGAAGCTGTGCCATTTGTCAATTAAAAATAGCTTGCCCCCCCAAAAATCTTAACAACTTTGTGTGTAAGTGTTTTAGTAATGATTGTCAATTCAAAAACCCTTGAAACTGGCACCTTCGCAAAAAGTGTTACCAAAAATGAAAACAAAAGCCCAAGATTGTCATCTCAGCTCTCATTAAAGGCTGGCACGGATTGGACAACCACAGATGGAATGGCCGCCTGTTAAGAAAGAAGGGTAAAGATATGAGGTTTAATTCTGACTTAATCGAGTTAGCTACAGTTCATGTAATTAGATACAGTTTTAACAAACAAATATAAATACATTCATCTTAATACCTACCATTATGTCCTTCTCCAGATCCTTACATATCTGCCTCTGGAGAAAACAACAACAACACAGACAGCACTGTTATTGATTTTACAGACTTCCACAAACTACATGTCTACGTGAAATCAGTCTCTTACTGTAACTAAAGGCTCATCAATTGGTATCTAAATCAATGACCACATAATGAACCTCGCTCTCCACGACCCTGTCCAGAAACAACTCCTGTAACTCACCTCAGGTTTACTCCTCTAACTACTAACTACACTAGTAGCTCACCCCAGGTGTACTCCTCTAACTACTAACTATACTAGTAGCTCACCCCAGGTGTACTCCTCTAACTACTAACTATACTAGTAGCTCACCCCAGGTGAACTCCTCTAACTACTAACTATACTAGTAGCTCACCCCAGGTGTACTCCTCTAACTACTAACTACACTAGTAACTCACCCCAGGTGTACTCGTCTAACTACTAACTATACTAGTAGCTCACCCCAGGTGTACTCCTCTAACTACTAACTACACTAGTAACTCACCCCAGGTGTACTCCTCTAACTACACTAGTAACTCACCCCAGGTGTACTCCTCTAACTACACTAGTAGCTCACCCCAGGTGTACTCCTCTAACTACTAACTACACTAGTAACTCACCCCAGGTGTACTCCTCTAACTACACTAGTAACTCACCCCAGGTGTACTCCTCTAACTACTAACTATACTAGTAACTCACCCCAGGTGTGCTCCTCTAACTACTAACTACACTAGTAACTCACCCCAGGTGTACTCCTCTAACTACTAACTATACTAGTAACTCACCCCAGGTGTACTCCTCTGACTACACTAGTAACTCACCCCAGGTGTACTCCTCTAACTATACTAGTAACTCACCCCAGGTGTACTCCTCTAACTACACTAGTAACTCACCCCAGGTGTACTCCTCTAACTACACTAGTAACTCACCCCAGGTGTACTCCTCTAACTACACTAGTAACTCACCCCAGGTGTACTCCTCTAACTACTAACTATACTAGTAACTCACCCCAGGTGTGCTCCTCTAACTACTAACTATACTAGTAACTCACCCCAGGTGTACTCCTCTAACTACTAACTACACTAGTAACTCACCCCAGGTGTGCTCCTCTAACTACACTAGTAACTCATCCCAGGTTTACTCCTCTAACTACACTAGTAACTCATCCCAGGTTTACTCCTCTAACTACACTAGTAACTCACCCCAGGTTTACTCCTCTAACTACACTAGTGACTCATCCCAGGTGTACTCCTCTAACTACACTAGTAACTCACCCCAGGTGTACTCCTCTAACTACACTAGTAACTCACCCCAGGTGTACTCCTCTAACTACTAACTATACTAGTAACTCACCCCAGGTGTGCTCCTCTAACTATACTAGTAACTCACCCCAGGTGTACTCCTCTAACTATACTAGTAACTCACCCCAGGTGTACTCCTCTAACTATACTAGTAGCTCACCCCAGGTGTACTCCTCTAACTACACTAGTAACTCACCCCAGGTGTACTCCTCTAACTACTAACTATACTAGTAACTCACCCCAGGTGTACTCCTCTAACTACTAACTACACTAGTAACTCACCCCAGGTGTACTCCTCTAACTACTAACTACACTAGTAACTCATCCCAGGTTTACTCCTCTAACTACACTAGTAACTCATCCCAGGTTTACTCCTCTAACTACACTAGTAACTCACCCCAGGTGTACTCCTCTAACTACACTAGTGACTCACCCAGGTGTACTCCTACTAACTACACTAGTAACTCACCCCAGGTGTACTCCTCTAACTAACTAGTGACTCATCCCAGGTGTAGTAACTCTCACCCCAGGTGTACTCCTCTAACTACACTAGTAACTCACCCCAGGTGTACTCCTCTAACTATACTAGTAACTCACCCCAGGTGTACTCCTCTAACTACTAACTATACTAGTAACTCACCCCAGGTGTACTCCTCTAACTACTAACTATACTAGTAACTCACCCCAGGTGTACTCCTCTAACTACTAACTACACTAGTAACTCACCCCAGGTGTACTCCTCTAACTACACTAGTAACTCACCCCAGGTGTACTCCTCTAACTACACTAGTAACTCATCCCAGGTTTACTCCTCTAACTACACTAGTAACTCACCCCAGGTGTACTCCTCTAACTACACTAGTGACTCATCCCATGTGTACTCCTCGGACTACACTAGTAACTCACCCCAGGTGTACTCCTCTAACTACACTAGTAACTCACCCCAGGTGTACTCCTCTAACTACTAACTATACTAGTAACTCACCCCAGGTGTACTCCTCTAACTATACTAGTAACTCACCCCAGGTGTACTCCTCTAACTACACTAGTAACTCACCCCAGGTGTACTCCTCTAACTACACTAGTAACTCACCCCAGGTGTACTCCTCTAACTACACTAGTGACTCACCCCAGGTGTACTCCTCTAACTACTAACTATACTAGTAGCTCACCCCAGGTGTACTCCTCTAACTACTAACTATACTAGTAACTCACCCCAGGTGTACTCCTCTAACTACTAACTACACTAGTAACTCATCCCAGGTTTACTCCTCTAACTACACTAGTAACTCATCCCAGGTTTACTCCTCTAACTACACTAGTAACTCACCCCAGGTGTACTCCTCTAACTACACTAGTGACTCATCCCAGGTGTACTCCTCGAACTACACTAGTAACTCACCCCAGGTGTACTCCTCTAACTACACTAGTGACTCATCCCAGGTGTACTCCTCGAACTATACTAGTAACTCACCCCAGGTGTACTCCTCTAACTACACTAGTAACTCACCCCAGGTGTACTCCTCTAACTACACTAGTAACTCACCCCAGGTGTACTCCTCTAACTACACTAGTAACTCACCCCAGGTGTACTCCTCTAACTACACTAGTAACTCATCCCAGGTGTACTCCTCTAACTACTAACTATACTAGTAACTCATCCCAGGTGTACTCCTCTAACTACTAACTATACTAGTAACTCACCCCAGGTGTACTCCTCTAACTACACTAGTAACTCATCCCAGGTGTACTCCTCTAACTACTAACTATACTAGTAACTCATCCCAGGTGTACTCCTCTAACTACTAACTATACTAGTAACTCATCCCAGGTGTACTCCTCTAACTACAGTAGTAACTCACCCCAGGTGTACTCCTCTAACTACACTAGTAACTCACCCCAGGTGTGCTCCTCTAACTACACTAGTAAATCACCCCAGGTGTACTCCTCTAACTACACTAGTAACTCACCCCAGGTGTACTCCTCTAACTACACTAGTAACTCATCCCAGGTGTACTCCTCTAACTACTAACTATACTAGTAACTCATCCCAGGTGTGCTCCTCTAAATACACTAGTAACTCACCCCAGGTGTACTCCTCTAACTACACTAGTAACTCATCCCAGGTGTACTCCTCTAACTACTAACTATACTAGTAACTCATCCCAGGTGTACTCCTCTAACTACACTAGTAACTCACCCCAGGTGTACTCCTCTAACTACACTAGTAACTCACCCCAGGTGTACTCCTCTAACTACACTAGTAACTCACCCCAGGTGTACTCCTCTAACTACACTAGTAACTCATCCCAGGTGTACTCCTCTAACTACTAACTATACTAGTAACTCATCCCAGGTGTGCTCCTCTAACTATACTAGTAACTCACCCCAGGTGCATGCCTCTGACTACACTAGTAACTCACCCCAGGTGTACTCCTCTAACTATACTAGTAACTCACCCCAGGTGCATGCCTCTAACTACACTAGTAACTCACCCCAGGTGTACTCCTCTAACTACACTAGTAACTCACCCCAGGTGTACTCCTCTAACTACTAACTATACTAGTAGCTCACCCCAGGTGTACTCCTCTAACTACACTAGTAACTCACCTCAGGTGTACTCCTCTAACTACTAACTATACTAGTAGCTCACCCCAGGTGTACTCCTCTAACTACACTAGTAACTCACCCCAGGTGTACTCCTCTAACTACTAACTATACTAGTAGCTCACCCCAGGTGTACTCCTCTAACTACACTAGTAACTCACCCCAGGTGTACTCCTCTAACTACACTAGTAACTCACCTCAGGTGTACTCCTCTAACTATACTAGTAACTCACCCCAGGTGCATGCCTCTAACTACACTAGTAACTCACCCCAGGTGTACTCCTCTAACTACACTAGTAACTCACCCCAGGTGTACTCCTCTAACTACTAACTATACTAGTAGCTCACCCCAGGTGTACTCCTCTAACTACACTAGTAACTCACCTCAGGTGTACTCCTCTAACTACTAACTATACTAGTAGCTCACCCCAGGTGTGCTCCTCTAACTACACTAGTAACTCACCCCAGGTGTACTCCTCTAACTACACTAGTAACTCATCCCAGGTGTACTCTCTAACTACTAACTACACTAGTAACTCACCCCAGGTGTACTCCTCTAACTACACTAGTAACTCACCCCAGGTGTACTCCTCTAACTACACTAGTAACTCACCCCAGGTGTGCTCCTCTAACTACACTAGTAACTCACCCCAGGTGTACTCCTCTAACTACACTAGTAACTCACCCCAGGTGTACTCCTCTAACTACACTAGTAACTCACCCCAGGTGTGCTCCTCTAACTACACTAGTAACTCACCCCAGGTGTACTCCTCTAACTACACTAGTAACTCATCCCAGGTGTACTCGTCTAACTACTAACTACACTAGTAACTCACCCCAGGTGTACTCCTCTAACTACACTAGTAACTCACCCCAGGTGTGCTCCTCTAACTACACTAGTAACTCACCCCAGGTGTACTCCTCTAACTACACTAGTAGCTCACCCCAGGTGTACTCCTCTAACTACACTAGTAACTCACCCCAGGTGTACTCGCCTAACTACTATCTACACTAGTAACTCACCCCAGGTGTACTCCTCTAACTACACTAGTAACTCACCCTAGGTGTACTCCTCTAACTACACTAGTAACTCACCCCAGGTGTACTCCTCTAACTACACTAGTAACTCACCCCAGGTGTGCTCCTCTAACTACACTAGTAACTCACCCCAGGTGTACTCGTCTAACTACTAACTACACTAGTAACTCACCCCAGGTGTACTCCTCTAACTACACTAGTAACTCACCCCAGGTGTACTCCTCTAACTACACTAGTAACTCACCCCAGGTGTGCTCCTCTAACTACACTAGTAACTCACCCCAGGTGTACTCGTCTAACTACTAAGTACACTAGTAACTCACCCCAGGTGTACTCCTCTAACTACACTAGTAACTCACCCCAGGTGTGCTCCTCTAACTACACTAGTAACTCACCCCAGGTGTGCTCCTCTAACTACACTAGTAACTCACCCCAGGTGTGCTCCTCTAACTACACTAGTAACTCACCCCAGGTGTGCTCCTCTAACTACACTAGTAGCTCATCCAAGGTGTACTCCTCTAACTACTAACTATACTAGTAACTCAACCCAGGTGTGCTCCTCTAACTACACTAGTAACTCACCCCAGGTTTACTCCTCTAACTACACTAGTAGCTCACCCCAGGTGTACTCCTCTAACTACACTAGTAACTCACCCCAGGTGTACTCCTAACTACTATCTACACTAGTAACTCACCCCAGGTGTACTCCTCTAACTACACTAGTAACTCACCCCAGGTGTACTCCTCTAACTACACTAGTAACTCACCCCAGGTGTACTCCTCTAACTACACTAGTAACTCACCCCAGGTGTGCTCCTCTAACTACACTAGTAACTCACCCCAGGTGTACTGTCTAACTACTAACTACACTAGTAACTCACCCCAGGTGTACTCCTCTAACTACACTAGTAACTCACCCCAGGTGTACTCCTCTAACTACACTAGTAACTCACCCCAGGTGTGCTCCTCTAACTACACTAGTAACTCACCCCAGGTGTACTCGCCTAACTACTAAGTACACTAGTAACTCACCCCAGGTGTACTCCTCTAACTACACTAGTAACTCACCCCAGGTGTGCTCCTCTAACTACACTAGTAACTCACCCCAGGTGTACTGTCTAACTACTAACTACACTAGTAACTCACCCCAGGTGTACTCCTCTAACTACACTAGTAACTCACCCCAGGTGTACTCCTCTAACTACACTAGTAACTCACCCCAGGTGTGCTCCTCTAACTACACTAGTAACTCACCCCAGGTGTGCTCCTCTAACTACACTAGTAACTCACCCCAGGTGTACTCGTCTAACTACTAAGTACACTAGTAACTCACCCCAGGTGTACTCCTCTAACTACACTAGTAACTCACCCCAGGTGTGCTCCTCTAACTACACTAGTAACTCACCCCAGGTGTGCTCCTCTAACTACACTAGTAACTCACCCCAGGTGTGCTCCTCTAACTACACTAGTAACTCACCCCAGGTGTACTCCTCTAACTATACTAGTAACTCACCCCAGGTGTACTCCTCTAACTACACTAGTAACTCACCCCAGGTTTACTCCTCTAACTACTAACTACACTAGTAACTCACCCCAGGTGTACTCCTCTAACTACACTAGTAACTCACCCCAGGTGTAGGTCTTCAGATTCTTCAGGTGACGGACTCTGCAGGCGTACACCTCTCCGCTGGCTGGTGTGAATCCAACACTCTTGGTGAGGTGGAACTGCCATCCCTGTTCGAAGGCCAGGTCTGTCTGCTTGGCGTCGGGGATCTCCATGCCGTTCTTCAGGAGCTGGATGCTGATGTCAGGGGGTGGAAGCCACTCACGTGACAGATCAGGGTGTTCTTATTGCCAAAGTTGCCAGGGTTACGGCTGTACACCTGCACCTTGGGGGAGCTGGTAGAAATAAGAAAGGAAATGCCATAGGGAGATTTATAGGTTTTCATTAGTTAAAAGTTTTATTGTTCCATTTGTAGGTATTGGAATACATAAATATATTCCTTTACATTTCACACAGGTAGGTGTAACAGTATAACTTTAGACCGTCCCCTCGCGAACCAGGGACCCTCTGCACACATTAACAACAGTCAACCACGAAGCATCGTTACCCATCGCTCCACAAAATCCGCGGCCCTTGCAGAGCAAAGGGGGAACCACTACTTCAAGGTCTCAGAGCAAGTGACGTCACCGATTGAAACGCTATTTATCGCCCACCGCTTACTAAACTAGCCGTTTCACATCCATTACATAGGCTATATATTTTAACAGAGTTATTTAAAAGTAAAGTACACTTAGGGACAAAGGTCTGTGAGTTATCAGACATTTATTATGGCTCGAGCCAATACTGGCCGCCAAAGACAGCAGCCATTTCATTAAAAGTGAAAGTAAAATCTGGAGGGGATTACCAGCCATAACAAAATGTGGCGTCATGTCATTGTCGGCCTATACCAGGTAGGCTATAACATAACCTATCCACTGAAACAATCACTTAACGTTATATTTTTGATCAGGTTAAAAACGTTACATAAGGTTTACATTAAATGAACTTTACATTAGGTGACATCACACATCTCACAAACATTTACAAGCATGTCAGCAAATAGTTGAGGATTAAAAATCAATGATTAGGATGTAGAAATGATTATCTAGCAAAAATGGCAAAAGGTTCATGCAAATTATTTAGCTAGGGCTCGAGGTTGTGGTGTCCTTCCTCCCACATGACATGACAATGTAGGGTTTACAAGAAACAGTGTTCAATAAACAAACCAACAAAAAAAACTACAGAAAAGTTATACGTTTGGTATTTAAATAAATATCCTAGTAAAAAAACGTAAAACTACAATATAAACAGCGTACAAACAAACTGATGGTAAGAAATCGATAAAGACATGCATTTCCAAACGTTGCGTTGACTTTATAAAACAAGATACTTACATTCTTTTGCCTCCACGGCGCTGTAAATGAGCCCAAGTACAACGATTGACAGAATAGACTTCATATTTGGTGTAATTCGGAATTATTCGTCCTCAAATAAAATAGAGAATGGAATGATCCGCCTGTCTGTGCCTGTGTGAAAATAACCTAACTGAAAGTAAGGCAGACAGTCGTATACATGCTCTCCAGGACCGCCTCCTCTCTATTTTAAAAGCCAATCAAAAATGGTAGATTTCTGTTGTTAGGCTAAAGAAAGCCGCACAGGTTAAATAGTTTATTGGGGAGGACTATAGTCTGGAAATAAACTGAAATCCAGGTGAGTTACCATAATAGCAATTTCGATGTATGTCATGAGATATTATTATTTGACCATGCTGGTCATTTATGAACATTTGAACATCTTGGCCATGTTCTGTTATAATCTCCACCCGGCACAGCCAGAAGAGGACTGGCCACCCCTCATAGCCTGGTTCCTCTCTAGGTTTCTTCCTAGGTTTTGGTCTTTCGAGGGAGTTTTTCCTAGCCACCGTGCTTCTACACCTGCATTGCTTGCTGTTTGTGGTTTTAGGCTGGGTTTCTGTACAGCACTTTGAGATATCAGCTGATGTAAGAAGGGCTATATAAATACATTTGATTTGATCATGTTATTTCACCTTTGCATCCATTTTGAGAATAAAAAAATATAGAATAGTTGTTTGGCCATTTCAATATTTTGTGTCTCCATTGATCTAATTGTATTTGTATTTATTTAACTTTTATTTAACTAGGCAAGTCAGTTAAGAACAAATTCTTATTTACAATGGTGGCCTACCCCGGCCAAACCCGGACGACGCTGGGTCAATTGTGCGCAGCCCTATGGGATGTGATACAGCCTCGAATCGAACCAGGGACTGTTGTGACGCCTCTTACATTGAGATGAAGTGCATTAAGACTGCTGCGCCACTCGGGACCACAAATATATGAGTAATTAGAGTGAAAAGTTGCTAGAATGGTTACACACCATTACTTAATACAATATTGCAATGCATGTATCTCTTTAAAAATATGTGTATTTATATGCTATTTTCAGATTTGATTGAAGAGAGGGAGGATGACAGTGGGGAAAGATAGCTTATATCAGGTAGTACGCCGGATTTGAACCCAGGCCGACACCGTAGACGTGCGGCATAGACCACGCTAGGCCACAATACACATACCTCTTTTAATTAGGGTTTTTGTTTTTTAGTTTTAGCATACAGTTGAGCATTGTCTACTCAACCGCTTTAATAGTTCCCTGGGGGGAAAAAATGACCCTTTATCAACAGTTAGTGGTGTGTTGCGCGATTGCAGGTTTCACAGAAATCACGAGCCATGTCACATGACGTTTACAAACCAAGCCGGAAGTGGAGTGAACTGACGCACGTCAACCGGAACAGCTGTGCAAGGGCCCCAAAACAGAAATCATCAAGACAGTATTTTAGTCTGAATTAAAGCTGGATCAAGATGACTACACCTGAAAAATACCCTAGGTCTTCTATTGAAGATGATTTCAACTATGGAACAAATGTTGCGACAGCGAGTGTGCAAATCCGGATGGGTAAGAGAAGACCCGTTGTAGTCTATTTACCTAGCTAGCCTAGCTGATGATGGTTGCTAACTAGCAAGCTAACTAGCAATCTTTTCAATATGTCTAGATCATGCCTTGCCAAATGAAATAAACTATGTGACATTTATCGTGGTGGCAACTAACTAAATGACAGAATCAAATACATCAGCTGCTATAGAATGTAACTAAATAAATCATGATTTCAATAAGCCTACTTAGCTGTCTTATCAATGTATTCTCTCTCCCCGGAAAAGATTTCCTGCGCAAGGTATACACCATCCTGTCTCTTCAGATCATCCTGACCACGGCTACCTCTGCTCTCTTCATGTACTGTGACACCATCAAGGACTTTGTCCATTCAAGGTAAATTGTGAACTATTAGTAGACCTGTGTAATTCAATGGGCATATCTGGGAAACACTGTGTTAGAAGGGTAATGAGGGTGGGTTTAATTTGTGGAAAGTTCCAACAAAAAAAACTCTGTAAATAACAAGGCTGCCAACAAACAACGCATAGACAGTTGTATAGTGGCAGAATAAGATACCGGTTAGAGAGGGTGGGCTATTTCATTACGTTTTTCACTCGCCACGTTTATTCCGAAAAATATTTGTCCTCTGATATTAGTAAATGATATACCCACCTGGGTAATGATATTGGTATGATAGATATTAGTAAATGATACCCACCTGGGTAATGATAATGGTATGATATATATTAGTAAATGATACCCACCTAGGTAATGATATTGTTATGATATATATTAGTAAATGATACCCACCTGGGTAATGATAATGGTATGATAGATATTAGTAAATGACACCCACCTGGGTAATGATATTGGTATGATATATATTAGTAAATGATACCCACCTAGGTAATGATATTGTTATGATATATATTAGTAAATGATACCCACCTGGGTAATGATATTGTTATGATAGATATTAGTAAATGATACCCACCTGGGTAATGATATTGGTATGATATATATTAGTAAATGATACCCACCTAGGTAATGATATTGTTATGATATATATTAGTAAATGATACCCACCTGGGTAATGATATTGGTATGATAGATATTAGTAAATGACACCCACCTGGGTAATGATATTGGTATGATAGATATTAGTAAATGATACCCACCTAGGTAATGATATTGGTATGATAGATATTAGTAAATGATACCCACCTGGGTAATGATATTGGTATGATAGATATTAGTAAATGATACCCACCTAGGTAATGATATTGTTATGATATATATTAGTAAATGATACCCACCTGGGTAATGATATTGGTATGATAGATATTAGTAAATGATATACCCACCTGGGTAATGATATTGGTATGATAGATATTAGTAAATTCAGATAGTTGAACGCGTACTCCACTAGGGATGTAACGGTAATGATATTGGTATGATAGATATTAGTAAATTCAGATAGTTGAACGCGTGGAATTCTCCACCCCCAGAATAGCCCTATACACCAGCATTGTGCATGTATTTATATACTGTAAGGAGACTTGTATTTTGGCTACCCGATGACATCAGATTCCTATCATACTAATCTCTCCAGCCTGGGTGTCAGTCTGTTTCTGCCGTGTTGTCAACTCCTCATGGGACTTTCAATGGAGAATGCAAGGGACAGGAGTCCAACCAGATGTGCAATAGTATAATCTGTCCAACACGCTGCCTGGTTGGCTTGGCTTGGTTCTGACTCTCTCATTGGTTCTGTACCCCCTCCAGTCCAGCGGTTGTGTTGGTGTCAGCCATTGGCTCCCTGGTGTTGATCATTGCCCTGGCCTTCTACAGACATCAACACCCCATTAACCTGTACCTGCTTGCCGCATTCGTAAGTTCTGGTTTGCACAGATTGTATCCCAAATGGCACCCTATTCCCTATATAGTGCATTACTTTTGACCGGGGCCCATAGGGTTCTGGTCGAAAGTAGTGCACTATAAAGGGAATAGTGGCCCTGGTTAAAAGTAGTGCACTATATAGGGAATAGTGGCCCTGGTTAAAAGTAGTGCACTATATAGGGAATAGTGGCCCTAGTTAAAAGTAGTGCACTATATAGGGAATAGTGGCCCTAGTTAAAAGTAGTGCACTATATAGGGAATAGTGGCCCTGGTTAAAAGTAGTGTACGATGTAATGAGTTTGTTTAAGCTAACATTGTTTTCTTTCTCTCTTTCAGACCCTGTTGGAGTCGGTCTCTGTTGCTACTGCAGGTGAGTTCTGCCTTTGCTTGATGTTGATTCATCTTTTGAGAAGTTTTCTTTTCTTTTAGTTCAAAATATCCACCGCTTCTATATAAATCATAAATTCTATTCATGTCTCAATAAATAATGAATTAGTTAATCTACTGTGAGACACCTGTGACCTCATTAGTAATATGATTATTCATAGTTTATTATTCCCCTCGGGAAATATCGACCCCCCCCTACTGTGTTTCCATAGCAACACCACAGGCTTCACTCCCTGTCTGCATCCGGCATGGCATTCTATTCACTTTATAGGGAATAGGGTGCACTAATTAGTGCCCTTTATAGGGAATAGGGTGCACTAATTAGTGCCCTTTATAGGGAATAGGATGCACTAATTAGTGCCCTTTATAGGGAATAGGGTGCACTAATTAGTGCCCTTTATAGGGAATAGGGTGCACTAATTAGTGACCTTTATAGGGAATAGGGTGCACTAATTAGTGACCTTTATAGGGAATAGGGTACACTAATTAGTGCCCTTTATAGGGAATAGGGTGCACTAATTAGTGCCCTTTATAGGGAATAGGGTGCACTAATTAGTGCCCTTTATAGGGAATAGGATGCACTAATTAGTGCCCTTTATAGGGAATAGGGTGCACTAATTAGTGCCCTTTATAGGGAATAGGGTGCACTAATTAGTGACCTTTATAGGGAATAGGGTGCACTAATTAGTGACCTTTATAGGGAATAGGGTACACTAATTAGTGCCCTTTATAGGGAATAGGGTGCACTAATTAGTGCCCTTTATAGGGAATAGGGTGCACTAATTAGTGCCCTTTATAGGGAATAGGGTGCACTAATTAGTGCCCTTTATAGGGAATAGGGTGCACTAATTAGTGCCCTTTATAGGGAATAGGGTGCACTAATTAGTGCCCTTTATAGGGAATAGGGTGCACTAATTAGTGCCCTTTATAGGGAATAGGGTGCACTAATTAGTGCCCTTTATAGGGAATAGGGTGCACTAATTAGTGCCCTTTATAGGGAATAGGGTGCACTAATTAGTGCCCTTTATAGGGAATAGGGTGCACTAATTAGTGCCCTTTATAGGGAATAGGGTGCACTAATTAGTGCCCTTTATAGGGAATAGGGTGCACTAATTAGTGCCCTTTATAGGGAATAGGGTGCACTAATTAGTGCCCTTTATAGGGAATAGGGTGCACTAATTAGTGCCCTTTATAGGGAATAGGGTGCACTAATTAGTGCCCTTTATAGGGAATAGGGTGCACTAATTAGTGCCCTTTATAGGGAGTAGGGTTCGATTTCAGACGCAGTCCTCGTTGTTTGTTCCCTCCTATACACTGAATCAGCCATGTGTTTGTGTTGTTGTCTCTATAGTGACCTTCTATGAGTATTCCATCGTGCTCCAGGCCTTCTTCCTCACAGCAGCTGTGTTCCTTGGGCTGACTGCCTACACCTTCCAGTCGAAGAGAGACTTCAGTAAACTGGGAGCTGGGTAAGAGGCCTTAAACTTCTCTCATAGACCTGGCTGTTACTTTTTCAACAGTAGCGCACTATGTAGGGAATAGGGTCAGGGCTCCATTTTGGATGCAAACCTACCTTTTAGCTGCTCACTGTTACAGATATATTACCTATTTATTATAGCTGTTACAGATATAATACCTATTTATTATAGCTGTTTCACTGTTACAGATATATTACCTATTTATTATAGCTGTTACATATTACCTATATTATAGCTGCTACATTGTTACAGATATATTACCTATTTATTATAGCTGTTACAGATATATTACCTATTTATTATAGCTGCTACAGATATATTACCTATTTATTATAGCTGTTATATTGTTACAGATATATTACCTATTTATTATAGCTGCTACAGATATATTACCTATTTATTATAGCTGTTACATTGTTACAGATATATTACCTATTTATTATAGCTGTTACAGATATATTACCTATTTATTATAGCTGTTACATTGTTACAGATATATTACCTATGTATTATAGCTGCTACAGATATATTACCTATTTATTATAGCTGTTACAGATATATTACCTATTTATTATAGCTGTTACAGATATTACCTATTTATTATAGCTGTTACAGATATTACCTATTTATTATAGCTGCTACAGATATATTACCTATTTATTATAGCTGCTACAGATATATTACCTATTTATTATAGCTGTTACACTGTTACAGATATATTACCTATTTATTATAGCTGTTAGACTGTTACAGATGTATTACCTATTTATTATAGCTGCTACAGATATATTACCTATTTATTATAGCTGTTAGACTGTTACAGATATATTACCTATTTATTATAGCTGCTACAGATATATTACCTATTTATTATAGCTGTTACACTGTTACAGATATATTACCTATTTATTATAGCTGTTACAGATATATTACCTATTTATTATAGCTGTTACAGATATATTACCTATTTATTATAGCTGTTACAGATATATTGCCTATTTATTATAGCTGCTACAGATATATTACCTATTTATTATAGCTGTTACACTGTTACAGATATATTACCTATTTATTATAGCTGTTACAGATATATTACCTATTTATTATAGCTGTTACAGATATATTACCTATTTATTACAGCTGTTACAGATATATTGCCTATTTATTATAGCTGCTACAGATATATTACCTATTTATTTTAGCTGTTACAGATATATTACCTATTTATTATAGCTGCTACAGATATATTACCTATTTATTTTAGCTGTTACAGATATATTACCTATTTATTATAGCTGTTACAGATATATTACCTATTTATTATAGCTGCTACAGATATATTACCTATTTATTATAGCTGCTACAGATATATTACCTATTTATTATAGCTGCTACAGATATATTACCTATTTATTATAGCTGCTACAGATATATTACCTATTTATTATAGCTGCTACAGATATATTACCTATTTATTATAGCTGTTACAGATATAGTACCTATTTATTATAGCTGCTACAGATATAGTACCTATTTATTATAGCTGTTACAGATATATTACCTATTTATTATAGCTGCTACAGATATATTACCTATTTATTATAGCTGCTACAGATATATTACCTATTTATTATAGCTGTTACAGATATATTACCTATTTATTATAGCTGCTACAGATATATTACCAATGTGTTTTTAGAGGTTATTTGTAAACACGAAGCATGGTCCCAGGTTTGTTAGTGCTGTCTTGATGACAACGTCCACAGGAGCCACTAACACCCTCCTTGATAAAGCTTCACCCACAACTGTACGGTTGTGGACTACAGACAGAGTGTATTAGGGTACCTGCTGGTTGAACAGAATCTTCACTGTGTTCCAGACTGTTCTCCGGCCTGTGGATCCTGATCATCGCTGGTTTCATGAAGGTGAGTTTCGTCCTTTTCACAGTTTCTCTTTACTGTTAAAATTCTGTTTTCCTTCAGGTAGTGGCGGTTGCTGCGGTAGAGGCGGTTGCTGCGGTAGAGGCGGTTGCTGCGGTAGAGGCGGTTGCTGCGGTAGAGGCGGTTGCTGCGGTAGAGGCGGTTGCTGCGGTAGAGGCGGTTGCTGCGGTAGAGGCGGTTGCTGCGGTAGAGGCGGTTGCTGGGGTAGAGGCGGTTGCTGCGGTAGAGGCGGTAGAGGCGGTAGAGGCGGCGGTTGCTGCGGTAGAGGCGGCGGTTGCTGCGGTAGAGGCGGCGGTTGCTGCGGTAGAGGCGGCGGTTGCTGCGGTAGAGGCGGTTGCTGCGGTAGAGGCGGTTGCTGCGGTAGAGGCGGTTGCTGCGGTAGAGGCGGTTGCTGCGGGTAGAGGCGGTTGCTGCGGGTAGAGGCGGTTGCTGCGGGTAGAGGCGGTTGCTGCGGTAGAGGCGGTTGCTGCGGGTAGAGGCGGTTGCTGCGGGTAGAGGCGGTTGCTGCCGTAGAGGCGGTTGCTGCCGTAGAGGCGGTTGCTGCGCTAGAGGCGGTTGCTGCGCTAGAGGCGGTTGCTGCGCTAGAGGCGGTTGCTGCGCTAGAGGCGGTTGCTGCGCTAGAGGCGGTTGCTGCGGTAGAGGCGGTTGCTGCGGTAGAGGCGGTTGCTGCGGTAGAGGCGGTTACTATAGTAGAGGTAGGTTATTACCACTCTTTTCAACATCTATAGTAGAGGTGGTTACTATAGTAGAGGTGGTTTCAGGTAGTGGTTACTATGGTAGAGGTGGTTTCAGGTAGTGGTTACTATAGTAGAGGTGGTTTCAGGTTGTGGTTACTATGGTAGAGGTAGGTTATTACCACTCTTTTCAACATCTATAGTAGAGGCGGTTACTATAGTAGAGGCGGTTACTATAGTAGAGGCGGTTACTATAGTAGAGGTGGTTTCAGGTAGTGGTTACTATAGTAGAGGTGGTTTCAGGTAGTGGTTACTATGGTAGAGGCGGTTTCAGGTAGCGGTTACTATAGTAGAGGTGGTTTCAGGTAGTGGTTACTATGGTAGAGGTGGTTTCAGGTAGTGGTTACTACGGTAGAGGTAGGTTATTACCACTCTTTTCAACATCCATTATCTCTTCATTTTCCATTATTTTTCTTCTATGTAGTCATTCCTCATTAACGCCTTGTCAGTCAGTCATCCATCTATCATCCGTCCATTCAGACATCCTTAATCCATCTGTCAGTCAATCCATCTATCCACAGTTTAATCTGAGTCTCCTCTCTCTCCCCCTCCCCCAGCTCTTCTTCCAGAACGACACAGTGGAGCTGTTGTTTGCTGGTGCGGGAGCTCTGTTGTTCTGTGGCTTCATCATCTACGACACCCACCTCCTGATGCACCAGCTGTCCCCTGAGGAGCACGTCCTGGCCTCCATTAACCTGTACCTGGACATAGTTAACCTCTTCCTGCATATCCTCCGCATGCTGGACTCCATGAAGAAAAACTGACCTATCTATTCCCTAATGTAGTGCACTACACACTATTACCTAATGTAGTGCACTACACACTATTACCTAATTTAGTGCACTACGTTTTGACCAGGGCCCTGTATGAACGTCGTGCACCGTGAAGGGAATAGTGTGTGGTTTGGGACTCGGGGCAGATTTAGTGATCAGCTGACAGGGTGACTTGGGATCGATTCAGTTCTCAATTCAGTAACATTTTCTTGGAATTATTTATAAAATCCTCATAGAAAAGAAAATGGGTATTTATCGATTCACCTCCATGAATTGAAGCCTGTTTTGCCCTCCATCTCTGATAGCCAACCCTGCTGTAGATCCCACCAGTGATTGTGAAACATTAACCCCTGGAGATAATAATATATTATAACCTGTGCCATTTTGTTGTTTTTTAGCATTTTGGGACTGGCTGTGTTTTGGACTTAATGCTGTTTTTTTGTTCTTATACTGTTTATTATTCTGAATGTAAAACAAACTAAGACATCGTATTTAATTGTGGGTTGCTCGCTCAGTGAATGATTTCTTCCTGAATAATCAGGCATACGGATTACGGAAGGTTGTGATGGTGTGAAAAAAGCAGAACACATTTCTTAGGAAAGTACTTCGTTCTACTTTAGTTTTAACTTCCATCCCCCTCGCTTGCCGGTAGACTGAATAAACTGGCCATGATCATCTTAGAAAGACTTGAATAGTTGTCACAGTAAAGTTTGATAAAATACACTATTCTCCACTATTGACTTAACCAGAGAAAATGTATCACATAGCAACCTATTCCCTATATAGTGCACTACTTTTGACCAGAGTGCGTGTCCCAAATGGGACCCCATTCTCTATATAGTGCACTACTTTTGACCAGGGTCCGCATCCCAAATGGGACCCTATATTCCCTATATAGTGCACTACTTTTGACCAGGGTCCGCATCCCAAATGGGACCCTATATTCCCTATATAGTGCACTACTTTTGACCAGGGCTGCATCCCAAATGGGACCCTATTCCCTATATAGCTCACTACTTTTGACCAGATGCCGCATCCCAAATGGGACACCATTCCCTATATAGTGCACTACTTTTGACCAAAGCCCTATGGGGCATTTGATGACAGAGATTTGATATACCGAGGATCCTCTGGGACCGAAATGGGACACCATTCCCTATATAGTGCACTACTTTTGACCAAAGCCCTATGGGGCATTTGATGACAGAGATTTGATATACCGAGGGATCCTCTGGGACCAGGAAACATGTTCAACCAGTTAGCTGGTGGGCAGAACAAGTGTACAGTAGAATACAACCACATCAGATGTCAGGAAAGGGAATCTCCACTACAGGTCTGAACACCAAGAGGTTTCCATTAGACATCATGTAAATACTAATGAAGAGATTTTACTAGGCTCTATATTCTGTTTCTTCACTCATTCGTTTATTAACAAACCTGCAAGTTGCAATACAAATTGTCACGTGGAATGTAAAGAAGTTGCACATCTATTCGGTGAACTGTGAATCAACTGTCAATTGTATATGCTTTGATTTCTTGATTAAATTGTAAAGTGGAGTGTTTTAAATTTTCATGAAGGACCGTCTGCTTCCTCCAACTCAGTAGAACCAGTTATACCACTAGACCAGGTGAACACTCACCGGTACAGAACCAGTTATACCACTAGACCAGGTGAACACTCACCGGTACAGAACCAGTTATACCACTAGACCAGGTGAACACTCACCGGTACAGAACCAGTTATACCACTAGACCAGGTGAACACTCACCTGTATAGAACCAGTTATACCACTAGACCAGGTGAACACTCACCTGTATAGAACCAGTTATACCACTAGACCAGGTGAACACTCACCTGTATAGAACCAGTTATTCCACGAGACCAGGTGAACGCTCACCTGTATAGAACCAGTTATACCACTAGACCAGGTGAACGCTCACCTGTATAGAACCAGTTATACCACTAGACCAGGTGAACACTCACCTGTATAGAACCAGTTATACCACTAGACCAGGTGAACACTCACCTGTATAGAACCAGTTATACCACTAGACCAGGTGAACACTCACCTGTATAGAACCAGTTATACCACTAGACCAGGTGAACACTCACCTGTATAGAACCAGTTATACCACTAGACCAGGTGAACACTCACCTGTATAGAACCAGTTATACCACTAGACCAGGTGAACACTCACCTGTATAGAACCAGTTATACCACTAGACCAGGTGAACACTCACCTGTATAGAACCAGTTATACCACTAGACCAGGTGAACACTCACCTGTATAGAACCAGTTATACCACTAGACCAGGTGAACACTCACCTGTACAGAACCAGTTATACCACTAGACCAGGTGAACACTCACCTGTATAGAACCAGTTATACCATTAGACCAGGTGAACACTCACCTGTACAGAACCAGTTATACCACTAGACCAGGTGAACACTCACCTGTACAGAACCAGTTATACCACTAGACCAGGTGAACACTCACCTGTACAGAACCAGTTATACCACTAGACCAGGTGAACACTCACCTGTATAGAACCAGTTATACCACTAGACCAGGTGAACACTCACCTGTATAGAACCAGTTATACCACTAGACCAGGTGAACACTCACCTGTATAGAACCAGTTATACCACTAGACCAGGTGAACACTCACCTGTATAGAACCAGTTATACCACTAGACCAGGTGAACACTCACCTGTACAGAACCAGTTATACCACTAGACCAGGTGAACGCACCGACAGTGTTTTGCAAAATTATTCAGACCCCTTTGGATTATTTTGCATTTTATTGTTTTACAAATTAGAATTAAAATGGATTTGTCCTTTTTTTTTAAATCATTAATTTACACAAAATACTCTGCAATGTCAAAGTGGAAGAAAAATAACTGATAAATAACTAAAATATAATTGTTGCATAAGTATTCAGCCACTTTGTTTAGGCAAACATAATATTAGTGCAGGAGTCAAATGTGGTTTAACAAAACACATAAGTGACATGGACTCACTGTGTGAAATAATAGAGGTTAACAACTGCTTCCTTGTCTTTAAGCCTGGTGGTGTCTGCATCAAGGTATGGGTATGCTTGCCATTGGAAAATACTGTGGAGTTTTTCAGGATAAAATGAACCGGGATGGAGCTCAGCACAGGCAAAACCCTAGAGGGAAAAACCTGCTTCAGTCTGCTTTACACCAGAGACTGAGAGAGGAATTCAACTTTTAGCAGGACAATAACCTTCAACACAAAGCCAAATCTAGACAGGAGTGGCTTACCAAGGAGACAGTGAATGTTCCTGAGTGGCCAAGTTACAGTTTTGACTTAAATCTGCTTAAGAATCCATGGCAAGACTTGAACATTGCTGTCCTAGCCATGATCCCCAACATTTGGTCAACAGAAAGTCCATTATTCAGTAGCCTGTTATGCATAAAGCTTCTCAGAGTATGAGAGCTGATCTAGGATCAGGTCATCCCCTCCTGTCCATGTAATCTGATTCATTGTGATCTAAATGATACAACTGATCCTAGGTCAACATTCTGAGACGGTTGATGAGTCCCAGCTCCTTCAGTAAGTCAGGCTGTTGTCTGAGGTCTGTCTTCAGTGACTCGGGGATGTCCAGTCTGCCGTAGTCCTCCTCTTCTACCAGATTACGGATTAGCATCAGACAACACTCCTGCAGAGAGTACACTGGAACACAGAGAGAAACAATGACGTCGGTGAAACTTGGTCAGAGCTGGTCCCAGATCTGTCAATACTCCCTGGACAGAGCTGGTCCCAGGTCTGTCAACACTCCTGCAGAGAGTACACTGGAACACAGAGAGAAACAATGACGTCGGTGAAACTTGGCGTGTTTTTACACACTCCTGGTCAGAGCTGGTCCCAGATCTGTCAACACTCCCTGGACAGAGCTGGTCCCAGATCTGTCAACACTCCCTGGACAGAGCTGGTCCCAGATCTGTCAACACTCCCTGGACAGAGCTGGTCCCAGATCTGCCAACACTCCCTGGACAGAGCTGGTCCCAGATCTGTCAACACTCCCTGGACAGAGCTGGTCCCAGATCTGTCAACACTCCCTGGACAGAGCTGGTCCCAGATCTGTCAACACTCCCTGGACAGAGCTGGTCCCAGGCCTGTCAACACTCCCTGGACAGAGCTGGTCCCAGGCCTGTCAACACTCCCTGGTCAGAGCTGGTCCCAGATCTGTCAACACTCCCTGGTCAGAGCTGGTCCCAGATCTGTCAACACACCTGGTCAGAGCTGGTCCCACATCTGTCAACACTCCCTGGTCAGAGCTGGTCCCACATCTGTCAACACTCCCTGGACAGAGCTGGTCCCACATCTGTCAACACTCCCTGGACAGAGCTGGTCCCACATCTGTCAACACTCCCTGGTCAGAGCTGGTCCCACATCTGTCAACACTCCTGGACAGAGCTGGTCCCACATCTGTCAACACTCCTGGTCAGAACTGGTCCCACATCTGTCAACACTCCCTGGTCAGAGCTGGTCCCACATCTGTCAACACTCCCTGGACAGAGCTGGTCCCAGATCTGTCAACACTCCCTGGACAGAGCTGGTCCCAGGTCTGTCAACACTCCTGGACAGAACTGGTCCCACATCTGTCAACACTCCCTGGACAGAGCTGGTCCCAGATCTGTCAACACTCCCTGGACAGAGCTGGTCCCAGGTCTGTCAACACTCCTGGACAGAGCTGGTCCCAGATCTGTCAACACTCCTGGACAGAGCTGGTCCCAGATCTGATTGTGCTTTTCGTTTACTCCATCGCCAAGCCAAATGATTTGTTTTACAACAATTCCATCAGGAGTTGGCAAGATCAGAAAAAGATCTGGGACCCAGGCTACTATAAACAATACTGGAACACAGAAAGAAACTATCAAAATAACTTTTTGAGGGGTAAAATGCCAAACAAGTAATGCATGTGTGGGTGGTGACATCAACAACAACTTGAGGGAAAGTCTCAATAGTCTAGGTTTTCATCTCATTGTCTGTTGCCTAGGCCTACCATTTATTTATTTTTAAAACAGCCTATAGCAGCCTGGGACAGGCCAAATGTCAATGCTATTATTGGTTTGACTATTTTATATCTAGGTGACAACGAGGAAAGGAAACGACAGCACTTGGAAGTGTAGTGAACAACGGGTGTCTGTCAACGGGGTTGATGGGAAGCAACATAGAGAGGGACACACCTGGGGTAGCTATGACAACATTCAGAAACTTGGGGTCACCATTCTCTTCATATTCGGTGGCAGCTGTTGGCATATAAACATCTAGCTGATTAGCTAAAAGTTTCTCCCCATTTCGAGAGGCTCTGAAAACCCACGGATGCGCTGCGGAGAGTGGAATGAGATGGAGGGAAATTAAATGTCACGAACAATAGCTTTAGGCTACAAATCATTCAATTCAACATTTGGCCCATAGCTAAGTAATGCTTTGTTGAGGTATAACTGTCCTCTTGGTTCAACCCATAGCTGAATTACATTACATGCTAAACTTAATACAGATCAAGTACTTGAGTAACACAAGAAAGACTAAATAAGGGAAAGATAGAAGGCTGTGTTGCATGAGGGAGGGACTCACTCAGAAAAGTATTCATTCGTAATAACCCGTTCGTTCGTATATCGCCATAAGAAACTGGATGTCCGGAATAATCCAACCACCATGCTCGGGCGCTTTGTTTCGACTGATTAATAAAATTAACGTGGGTTTTGACTTCAGCGTTTAGAGACCGGAGAGCTTTATTTTCCCCGCTCACTACTTCCTGCTCCTCCATGACGACAGTGACACTCAGAATGCCACGACGATTTCATTCCCTAAACCAATCACAAGAGGTCGCTGTTGTTCAGCGCTCTGACGAGTCAGACATGAAACATCATTCTCGGAACAACAGATGCCAATAGAGTCCAATAGAGTCCAATAGAGTCCAATAGAGTCCAGGAGAGTCCAGGAGATTCCAATAGAGTCCAGGAGAGTCCAGGAGAGTCCAGTAGAGTCCAATAGAGTCCAATGGAGTCTAATAGAGTCTAATAGACTCCAAAAAAGTCTACTAGAGTATAAAATAATCTTATAGAATCCAATAGAGTCCTATTAAAGATGTCGGAGTCATGTGATATGCAGTAGTTAATAATGAGTTAACAATATTAAGGGAGTGTGTGTGTGTGTGTGTGTGTGTGTGTGTGTGTGTGTGTGTGTGTGTGTGTGTGTGTGTGTGTGTGTGTGTGTGTGTGTGTGTGTGTGTGTGTGTGTGTGATTGCATGTGTGGCTGTGCTTTAATCACTACTAATTGTCTCTGACAAGCTACGTTAACACCCATACACTGGTGTGTTTATCCTGTTACCACCCATACATTCTGTTTTCCATCCCTCCAGACAGACAGAGATTACCTATATAGACTCTGTTAATTCTCTGATCTTTAGACAGACAGACAGACAGACAGACAGACAGACAGACAGACAGACAGACAGACAGACAGAAAGACAGACAGACAGACAGACAGACAGACAGACAGACAGACAGACAGACAGACTCTGTTGATTCTCTGCTCTTTAGACAAACAGACAGAGATGACCTATACAGACTCTGTTGATTCTCTGCTCTTTAGACAGACAGACAGACAGACAGACAGACAGACAGACAGACAGACAGACAGACAGACAGACAGACTCTGTTGATTCTCTGCTCTTTAGACAAACAGACACAGATGACCTACACAGACTCTGTTGATTCTCTGCTCTTTAGACAGACAGACATATTGTTCACCAAGTCGGCCTTTACATTACTAGCCCCACCCTCTTAATCGCTAGTCTGTCGCCCTCTCTTTGATGTGTAGCTATATTTAACATCGACTGGTCTCTACAGCTCCATCCTCTACAGCTCCATCCTCTGCAGCTCCATCCACTACAGCTCCATCCTCTGCAGCTCCATCCTCTACAGCTCTGGTCTCTACAGCTCCATCCTCTACAACTCTGGTCTCTACAGCTCCATCCTCTACAACTCTGGTCTCTACAGCTCCATCCTCTACAACTCCATCCTCTACAGCTCCATCCTCTACAACTCCATTCACTACAGCTCCATCCACTACAGCTCCATCCTCTACAGCTCTGGTCTCTACAGCTCCATCCTCTACAGCTCCATCCTCTACAGCTCCATCCTCTACAACTCCATCCTCTACAGCTCCATCCACAACAGTTCTGGTCTCTACAGCTCCATCCACTACAGCTCCATCCTCTACAGCTCTGGTCTCTACAGCTCCATCCTCTACAACTCCATCCTCTACAGCTCCATCCACAACAGTTCTGGTCTCTACAGGTCCATCCTCTACAGCTCCATCCTCTACAGCTCTGGTCTCTACAGCTCTGGTCTCTACAGCTCCATCCTCTACAGCTCCATCCTCTACAGCTCCATCCACAACAGTTCTGGTCTCTACAGCTCCATCCACTACAGCTCCATCCTCTACAGCTCTGGTCTCTACAGCTCCATCCTCTACAACTCCATCCTCTACAGCTCCATCCACAACAGTTCTGGTCTCTACAGGTCCATCCTCTACAGCTCCATCCTCTACAGCTCTGGTCTCTACAGCTCCATCCTCTACAGCTCCATCCTCTACAGCTCTGGTCTCTACAGCTCCATCCTCTACAGCTCCATCCTCTACAGCTCTGGTCTCTACAGCTCCATCCTCTGCAGCTCCATCCACAAGAGTTCTGGTCTCTACAGCTCCATCCCCTACAGCTCCATCCTCTACAGCTCCATCCCCTACAGCTCCATCCTCTACAGCTCCATCCCCTACAGCTCTGGTCTCTACAGCTCCATCCTCTACAGCTCTGGTCTCCACAGCTCCATCCCCTACAGCTCCATCCTCTACAGCTCTGGTCTCTACAGCTCCATCCTCTACAGCTCCATCCTCTACAGCTCTGGTCTCTACAGCTCCATCCTCTACAGCTCTGGTCTCTACAGCTCCATCCTCTACAGCTCCATCCTCTACAGCTCTGGTCTCTACAGCTCTGGTCTCTACAGCTCCATCCTCTACAGCTCCATCCACTACAGCTCTGGTCTCTACAGCTCCATCCTCTACAGCTCCATCCTCTACAGCTCTGGTCTCCACATCTCCATCCTCTGCAGCTCCATCCCCTACAGCTCTGGTCTCTACAGCTCTGGTCTCTACAGCTCCATCCTCTACAGCTCTGGTCTCCACAGCTCCATCCTCTACAGCTCCATCCTCTACAGCTCCATCCTCTTCAGCTCCATCCTCTACAGCTCCATCCTCTACAGCTCTGGTCTCCACAGCTCCATCCTCTGCAGCTCCATCACCTACAGCTCTGGTCTCTACAGCTCCATCTTCTACAGCTCCATCCACTACAGCTCCATCCTCTACAGCTCCATCCACTACAGCTCTGGTCTCTACAGCTCCATCATCTGCAGCTCTGGTCTCTACAGCTCCATCCTCTACAGCTACATCTTCTACAGCTCCATCCTCTACAGCTCCATCCTCTACAGCTCCATCCACTACAGCTCTGGTCTCTACAGCTCCATCCACTACAGCTCCATCTTCTACAGCTCCATCCACTACAGCTCTGGTCTCTACAGCTCCATCCACTACAGCTCCATCTTCTATACCTCCATCCTCTACAGCTCCATCCACTACAGCTCTGGTCTCTACAGCTCCATCCTCTTCACCTCCATCCACTATACCTCCATCCTCTACAGCTCCATCCACTACAGCTCTGGTCTCTACCGCTCCATCCTCTTCACCTCCATCCACTATACCTCCATCCTCTACAGCTCCATCCATTACAGATCTGGTCTCTACCGCTCCATCCTCTTCACCTCCATCCACTATACCTCCATCCTCTACAGCTCCATCCACTACAGCTCTGGTCTCTACAGCTCCATCTTCTACAGCTCCATCAACTACAGCTCCATCGACTACAGCTCCATCCTCTACAACTCCATCCTCTAAAACTCCATCCTCTACAACTCCATCCTCTACAACTCCATCCTCTACAGCTCCATCCTCTACAACTCCATCCTCTACAACTCCATCCCCTACAGCTCCATCCTCTACAACTCCATCCACTACAGCTCCATCCCCTAAAGCTCCATCCCCTACAGCTCCATCCTCTATAACTCCATCCACTACAGCTCTGGTCTCTACAGCTCCATCCTCTACAGCTCCATCCTCTACAGCTCCATCCTCTACAACTCCATCCTCTACAACTCCATCCTCTACAACTCCATCCACTACAACACCATCCCCTACAGCTCCATCCTCTACAGCTCCATCCACTACAACTCCATCCCCTACAGCTCCATCCTCTACAACTCCATCCTCTACAGCTCCATCCTCTACAACTCCATCCTCTACAGCTCCATCCTCTACAACTCCATCCTCTACAGCTCCATCCTCTACAACTCCATCCACTACAACTCCATCCCCTACAGCTCCATCCCCTAAAGCTCCATCCACTACAACTCCATTCTCTACAACTCCATCCACTACAACTCCATCCCCTACAGCTCCATCCTCTACAACTCCATCCTCTACAGCTCCATCCTCTACAACTCCATCCCCTACAGCTCCATCCCCTATAACGCCATCCTCTACAACTCCATCCTCTACAACTCCATCCTCTACAACTCATCCTCTACAGCTCCATCCTCTACAGCTCCATCTTCTACAGCTCCATCCTCTACAGCTCCATCCACTACAGCTCTGGTCTCCACAGCTCCATCCTCTACAGCTCCATCCTCTACAGCTCCATCCTCTTCAGCTCCATCCACTATACCTCCATCCTCTACAACTCCATCCTCTACAGCTCCATCCTCTACAACTCCATCCTCTACAACTCCATCCCCACAGCTCCATCCTCTACAGCTCCATCCACTACAGCTCCATCCCCTAAAGCTCCATCCCCTACAGCTCCATCCTCTATAACTCCATCCACTACAGCTCTGGTCTCTACAGCTCCATCCTCTACAGCTCCATCCTCTACAACTCCATCCTCTACAACTCCATCCTCTACAACTCCATCCACTACAACACCATCCCCTACAGCTCCATCCTCTACAACTCCATCCTCTACAACTCCATCCCCTACAGCTCCATCCCCTATAACTCCATCCTCTACAACTCATCCTCTACAGCTCCATCCTCTACAGCTCCATCCTCTACAGCTCCATCCTCTACAGCTCCATCCTCTACAGCTCTGGTCTCCACATCTCCATCCTCTGCAGCTCCATCCCCTACAGCTCTGGTCTCTACAGCTCTGGTCTCTACAGCTCCATCCTCTACAGCTCTGGTCTCCACAGCTCCATCCTCTACAGCTCCATCCTCTACAGCTCCATCCTCTTCAGCTCCATCCACTATACCTCCATCCTCTACAGCTCCATCCACTACAGCTCTGGTCTCTACAGCTCCATCCTCTGCAGCTCCATCCACTACAGCTCTGGTCTCTAGAGCTCCATCTTCTACAGCTCCATCCACTACAGCTCCATCCTCTACAGCTCCATCCACTACAGCTCTGGTCTCTACAGCTCCATCATCTGCAGCTCCATCCTCTACAGCTCTGGTCTCTACAGCTCCATCCTCTACAGCTCCATCTTCTACAGCTCCATCCTCTACAGCTCCATCCTCTACAGCTCCATCCACTACAGCTCTGGTCGATACAGCTCCATCCACTACAGCTCCATCTTCTACAGCTCCATCCACTACAGCTCTGGTCTCTACAGCTCCATCCACTACAGCTCCATCTTCTATACCTCCATCCTCTACAGCTCCATCCACTACAGCTCTGGTCTCTACAGCTCCATCCTCTTCACCTCCATCCACTATACCTCCATCCTCTACAGCTCCATCCACTACAGCTCTGGTCTCTACCGCTCCATCCTCTTCACCTCCATCCACTATACCTCCATCCTCTACAGCTCCATCCACTACAGCTCTGGTCTCTACAGCTCCATCTTCTACAGCTCCATCCCCTACAGCTCCATCCTCTACAGCTCTGGTCTCTACAGCTCCATCTTCTACAGCTCCATCCACTACAGCTCCATCGACTACAGCTCCATCCTCTACAACTCCATCCTCTACAACTCCATCCTCTACAACTCCATCCTCTACAACTCCATCCTCTACAGCTCCATCCTCTACAACTCCATCCTCTACAACTCCATCCCCTACAGCTCCATCCTCTACAGCTCCATCCACTACAGCTCCATCCCCTAAAGCTCCATCCCCTACAGCTCCATCCTCTATAACTCCATCCACTACAGCTCTGGTCTCTACAGCTCCATCCTCTACAGCTCCATCCTCTACAGCTCCATCCTCTACAACTCCATCCTCTACAACTCCATCCACTACAACACCATCCCCTACAGCTCCATCCTCTACAGCTCCATCCACTACAACTCCATCCTCTACAACTCCATCCCCTACAGCTCCATCCTCTACAACTCCATCCTCTACAGCTCCATCCTCTACAACTCCATCCACTATACCTCCATCCTCTACAGCTCCATCCACTACAGCTCTGGTCTCTACCGCTCCATCCTCTTCACCTCCATCCACTATACCTCTATCCTCTACAGCTCCATCCACTACAGCTCTGGTCTCTACAGCTCCATCTTCTACAGCTCCATCCCCTACAGCTCCATCCTCTACAGCTCTGGTCTCTACAGCTCCATCTTCTACAGCTCCATCCACTACAGCTCCATCGACTACAGCTCCATCCTCTACAACTCCATCCTCTACAACTCCATCCTCTACAACTCCATCCTCTACAACTCCATCCTCTACAGCTCCATCCTCTACAACTCCATCCTCTACAACTCCATCCCCCTACAGCTCCATCCTCTACAGCTCCATCCACTACAGCTCCATCCCCTAAAGCTCCATCCCCTACAGCTCCATCCTCTATAACTCCATCCACTACAGCTCTGGTCTCTACAGCTCCATCCTCTACAGCTCCATCCTCTACAACTCCATCCTCTACAACTCCATCCTCTACAACTCCATCCACTACAACACCATCCCCTACAGCTCCATCCTCTACAGCTCCATCCACTACAACTCCATCCTCTACAACTCCATCCCCTACAGCTCCATCCTCTACAACTCCATCGTCTACAACTCCATCCTCTACAACTCCATCCTCTACAACTCCATCCTCTACAACTCCATCCTCTACAACTCCATCCTCTACAACTCCATCCTCTATAACTCCATCCCCTACAACTCCATCCTCTACAACTCCATCCCCTACAGCTCCATCCTCTACAACTCCATCCTCTACAACTCCATCCCCTACAGCTCCATCCCCTACAGCTTTGGCCTCTATGTGTGTTTAGTAGTGTGTGTGTGTGTGTGTGTGTGTGTGTGTGTGTGTGTGTGTGTGTGTGTGTGTGTGTGTGTGTGTGTTTATGCTCTCTGATGTAACAGTGTGATCTGTCCAGGCTGGGCACAGTGAGCCCACAGGCCATTGTTGGCATAGACAGGGATTTACTAGGCTGGTACTTTACCGGCTCACAGACATGGGATCAAATACCATTTAAAATCCCCTCAGACCTGGGTTCAGCTACTATTTAAAATCCCCTCAGACCTGGGTTCAGATACTATTTAAAATCCCCTCAGACCTGGGTTCAGATACTATTTAAAATCCCCTCAGACCTGGGTTCAGATACTATTTAAAATCCCCTCAGACCTGGGTTCAGATACTATTTAAAATCCCCTCAGACCTGGGTTCAGATACTATTTAAAATCCCCTCAGACCTGGGTTCAGATACTACTTAAAATCCCCTCAGACCTGGGTTCAGATACTATTTAAAATCCCCTCAGACCTGGGTTCAGATACTATTTACAATCCCCTCAGACCTGGGTTAAAATACTATTTAAAATCCCCTCAGACCTGGGTTCAGATACTATTTACAATCCCCTCAGACCTGGGTTCAGATACTATTTACAATCCCCTCAGACCTAGGTTCAGATACTATTTACAATCCCCTCAGACCTGGGTTCAGATACTATTTACAATCCCCTCAGACCTAGGTTCAGATACTATTTACAATCCCCTCAGACCTGGGTTCAGATACTATTTACAATCCCCTCAGACCTGGGTTCAGATACTATTTAAAATCCCCTCAGACCTGGGTTCAGATACTATTTACAATCCCCTCAGACCTGGGTTCAGATACTATTTACAATCCCCTCAGACCTGGGTTCAGATACTATTTACAATCCCCTCAGACCTAGGTTCAGATACTATTTACAATCCCCTCAGACCTGGGTTCAGATACTATTTAAAATCCCCTCAGACCTGGGTTCAGATACTATTTAAAATCCCCTCAGACCTGGGTTCAGATGCCTTTAAAATCCCCTCAGACCTGGGTTCAGATACTATTTAATCCTTCAAATACTTTCAGCGTTTGCTCTCGTCTGCCTGGAGTGCCAGGTGGGTTGCTAGGGTTGTCAATTCTCTATTGGTTCCTTTGCACCAGACAAGCTCTATCAAACACAGCTAAATTATTTGAATTGATTGAAAATAGTAGTTGAACCCAGGTTAGGTTCACGCTCGCCCCAGCCCCTCACCAACCTTAGATTTACAAAAGGGATAACACGTGTTGTTTTAATGCTGTATTACTCCTGGATTGTGTCTGAAATAGTACCCTATTCCCTATGTAGTGCAATACTTTGAACCAGAGCCCATGGGGAATAGTACCCTATTCTCTATGTAGTGCACTACTTTGAACCAGAGCCCATGGGGAATAGTACCCTATTCTCTATGTAGTGCACTACTTTGAACCAGAGTCCGTGGGGAATAGTACACTATTCCCTATGTAGTGCACTACTTTGAACCAGAGCCCGTGGGGAATAGTACCCTATTCCCTATGAAGTGCACTACTTTGAACCAGGGCCCATGGGGAATCATGCCCTATTCCCTATGTAGTGCACTACTTTGAACCAGAGTCCGTGGGGAATAGTACCCTATTCCCTATGTAGTGCACTACTTTGAACCAGGGCCCATGGGGAATCATGCCCTATTCTCTATGTAGTGCACTACTTTGAACCAGAGCCCATGGGGAATAGTACCCTATTCTCTATGTAGTGCACTACTTTGAACCAGAGTCCGTGGGGAATAGTACACTATTCCCTATGTAGTGCACTACTTTGAACCAGAGCCCGTGGGGAATAGTACCCTATTCCCTATGTAGTGCACTACTTTGAACCAGAGCCCGTGGGGAATAGTACCCTATTCCCTATGTAGTGCACTACTTTGAACCAGAGCCCATGGGGAATATGGAGCCTTTAGGGACAGAGCCCTGCTCCTCTCCCCTGCTACAGCCACTACAGCCTGAACAACAGCGTTCTGCCGAATACAACAGGTGTAGGTAGACCTTACAGTGAAATGCTTACCTTTTTAATAGTGTGTGTGTGTGTGTGTCAGGGTGCTGTGAACATGCCAGCTTGGTTTGGACATATCAAAAGCCTTAGTTCTGATGGGTGACAGGGACAGGACTCACCACAGTCATACACACACACACACACACACACACACACACACACACACACACACACACACACACACACACACACACACACACACACACACACACACACACACACACACACACACACACACACACACACACACACACACACACACACAGTCCCTTTCACCAGAAGTAGCAGGCTTGTAAAATCTGAGCTTCTCACCTCACCACCTCATCTCTTTTTAAAAAATGTATCCATTATTTTACCAGGTAAGTTGACTGAGAACACCTCATTTGCAGCATTGACCTGGGGAATAGTTACAGGGGAGAGGAGGAGGATGAATGAGCCAATTGTAAACTGGGGATTATTAGGTGACTATGATGGTATGAGGGCCAGATTGGGAATTTAGTCAGGACACCGGGGTTAACACCCCTACTCTTACGATAAGTGCCATGGGATCTTTAATGACCTCAGAGAGTCAGGACACCCGTTTAACGTCTCATCCGAAAGACAGCACCCTACACAGGGCAGTGTCCCCAACCACCGCCCTGGGGGCATTGGGATATTTTTAAGATCAGAGGAAAGAGTGCCTCCTACTGGCCCTCCAACACCACTTCCAGCAGCATCTAGTCTCTCATCTCTCATCCATCTAATCCTGCTCTCTGATAGGGCACTGCTGTTGACCAGGGACCCATAGTGCACTGCTGTTGACCAGGGACCCATAGGGCACTGCTGTTGACCAGGGACCAATAGGGCACTGCTGTTGACCAGGGCCCATAGTGCACTGCTGTTGACCAGGGCCCATAGTGCACTGCTGTTGACCAGGGACTATAGGGCACTGCTGTTGACCAGGGACTATAGGGCACTGCTGTTGACCAGGGACTATAGGGCACTGCTGTTGACCAGGGACTATAGGGCACTGCTGTTGACCAAGGACTATAGGGCACTGCTGTTGACCAGGGACCAATAGGGCACTGCTGTTGACCAGGGACCAATAGGGCCCTGCTGTTGACCAGGGACTATAGGGCACTGCTGTTGACCAGGGACTATAGGGCACTGCTGTTGACCAGGGACTATAGGGCACTGCTGTTGACCAGGGACTATAGGGCACTGCTGTTGACCAGGGACTATAGGGCACTGCTGTTGACCAGGGACTATAGGGCACTGCTGTTGACCAGGGACTATAGGGCACTGCTGTTGACCAGGGACCATAGGGCACTGCTGTTGACCAGGGACTATAGGGCACTGCTGTTGACCAGGGACCATAGGGCACTGCTGTTGACCAGGGACTATAGGGCACTGCTGTTGACCAGGGACTATAGGGCACTGCTGTTGACCAGGGACTATAGGGCACTGCTGTTGACCAGGACCCATAGTGCACTGCTGTTGACCAGGGACTATAGGGCACTGCTGTTGACCAGGGACCATAGGGCACTGCTCTTGACCAGGGACCATAGGGCACTGCTGTTGACCAGGGACCATAGGGCACTGCTGTTGACCAGGGACTATAGGGCACTGCTGTTGACCAGGGACTATAGGGCACTGCTGTTGACCAGGGACTATAGGGCACTGCTGTTGACCAGGGACCATAGTGCACTGCTGTTGACCAAGGACTATAGGGCACTGCTGTTGACCAGGGACTATAGGGCACTGCTGTTGACCAGGGACTATAGGGCACTGCTGTTGACCAGGGACTATAGGGCACTGCTGTTGACCAAGGACTATAGTGCACTGCTGTTGACCAGGGACCATAGGGCACTGCTGTTGACCAGGGACCATAGGGCACTGCTGTTGACCAGGGACTATAGGGCACTGCTGTTGACCAGGGACTATAGGGCACTGCTGTTGACCAGGGACTATAGGGCACTGCTGTTGACCAGGGACTATAGGGCACTGCTGTTGACCAGGGACTATAGGGCACTGCTGTTGACCAGGGACTATAGGGCACTGCTGTTGACCAGGGACCATAGGGCACTGCTGTTGACCAGGGACTATAGGGCACTGCTGTTGACCAGGGACTATAGGGCACTGCTGTTGACCAGGGACCATAGGGCACTGCTGTTGACCAGGGACTATAGGGCACTGCTGTTGACCAGGGACTATAGGGCACTGCTGTTGACCAGGGACCATAGGGCACTGCTGTTGACCAGGGACTATAGGGCACTGCTGTTGACCAGGGACTATAGGGCACTGCTGTTGACCAGGGACTATAGGGCACTGCTGTTGACCAGGACCCATAGTGCACTGCTGTTGACCAGGGACTATAGGGCACTGCTGTTGACCAGGGACCATAGGGCACTGCTCTTGACCAGGGACCATAGGGCACTGCTGTTGACCAGGGACCATAGGGCACTGCTGTTGACCAGGGACTATAGGGCACTGCTGTTGACCAGGGACTATAGTGCACTGCTGTTGACCAGGGACCATAGGGCACTGCTCTTGACCAGGGACCAATAGGGCACTACTGTTGACCAGGGACCCATAGGGCACTGCTGTTGACCAGGGACCATAGGGCACTGCTGTTGACCAGGGACCATAGGACACTGCTGTTGACCAGGGACCCATAGGGGCACTGCTGTTGACCAGGGACTATAGGGCACTGCTGTTGACCAGGGACCAATAGGGCACTGCTGTTGACCAGGGACCAATAGGGCACTACTGTTGACCAGGGACTATAGGGCACTGCTGTTGACCAGGGACTATAGGGCACTGCTGTTGACCAGGGACTATAGGGCACTGCTGTTGACCAGGGACCAATAGGACACTGCTGTTGACCAGGGACCATAGGGCACTGCTGTTGACCAGGGACCAATAGGACACTGCTGTTGACCAGGGACCATAGTGCACTGCTGTTGACCAGGGACCATAGGACACTGCTGTTGACCAGGGACCATAGGGCACTGCTGTTGACCAGGGACTATAGGGCACTGCTGTTGACCAGGGACCATAGGGCACTGCTGTTGACCAGGGACCATAGGGCACTGCTGTTGACCAGGGACTATAGGGCACTGCTGTTGACCAGGGACTATAGGCCCTGCTGTTGACCAGGGACTATAGGGCACTGCTGTTGACCAGGGACTATAGGGCACTGCTGTTGACCAGGGACCAATAGGGCACTCCTGTTGACCAGGGACTATAGGGCACTGCTGTTGACCAGGGACTATAGGGCACTGCTGTTGACCAGGGACCATAGGGCACTGCTGTTGAGCCTCTCTACTGTTGACCAGGGACTATAGGGCACTGCTGTTGACCAGGGACTATAGGGCACTGCTGTTGACCAGGGACTATAGGGCACTGCTGTTGACCAGGGACCATAGGGCACTGCTGTTGACCAGGGCCCATAGGGCACTGCTGTTGACCAGGGACTATAGGGCACTGCTGTTGACCAGGGACTATAGGGCACTGCTGTTGACCAGGGACCAATAGGGCACTGCTGTTGACCAGGGACTATAGGGCACTGCTGTTGACCAGGGACTATAGGGCACTGCTGTTGACCAGGGACCAATAGGGCACTGCTGTTGACCAGGGACTATAGGGCACTGCTGTTGACAAGGGACTCTAGGGCACTGCTGTTGACCAGGGACCAATAGGGCACTGCTGTTGACCAGGGACCATAGGCGCTGCTGTTGACCAGGGACCAATAGGGCACTACTGTTGACCAGGGACCATAGGGCACTGCTGTTGACCAGAGACCATAGGACACTGCTGTTGACCAGGGACCCATAGGGCACTGCTGTTGACCAGGGACTATAGGGCACTGCTGTTGACCAGGGACTATAGGGCACTGCTGTTGACCAGGGACCATAGGGCACTGCTGTTGACCAGGGACTATAGGGCACTGCTGTTGACCAGGGACTATAGGGCACTGCTGTTGACCAGGGACCATAGGGCACTGCTGTTGACCAGGGACCATAGTGCACTGCTGTTGACCAGGGACTATAGGGCACTGCTGTTGACCAGGGACCAATAGGACACTGCTGTTGACCAGGGACTATAGGGCACTGCTGTTGACTAGGGACCATAGGGCACTGCTGTAGACCAGGGACTATAGGGCACTGCTGTTGACCAGGGACTATAGGGCACTGCTGTTGACCAGGGACTATAGGGCACTGCTGTTGACCAGGGACCAATAGGGCACTGCTGTTGACCAGGGACCATAGGGCACTGCTGTTGACCAGGGACCATAGGGCACTGCTGTTGACCAGGGACTATAGGGCACTGCTGTTGACCAGGGACCATAGGGCACTGCTGTTGACCAGGGACCAATAGGGCACTGCTGTTGACCAGGGACCAATAGGACACTGCTGTTGACCAGGGACCATAGGGCACTGCTGTTGACCAGGGACTATAGGGCACTGCTGTTGACCAGGGCCCATAGTGCACTGCTGTTGACCAGGGACCATAGTGCACTACCTTTGACCAGGGCCCATAGTGCACTGGTGTTGACCAGGGACCATAGGGCACTGCTGTTGACCAGGGACTATAGGGCACTGCTGTTGACCAGGGCCCATAGGGCACTGCTGTTGACCAGGGACCCATAGTGCACTGCTGTTGACCAGGGACCATAGGGCACTGCTGTTGACCAGGGCCCATAGTGCACTGCTGTTGACCAGGGACCCATAGTGCACTGCTGTTGACCAGGGACTATAGGGCACTGCTGTTGACCAGGGACCCTAGTGCACTGCTGTTGACCAGGGACCATAGTGCACTGCTGTTGACCAGGGACCATAGTGCACTGCTGTTGACCAGGGACCATAGGGCACTACTGTTGACCAGGGACTATAGGGCACTGCTGTTGACCAGGGACTATAGGGCACTACTGTTGACCAGGGACCATAGGGCACTGCTGTTGACCAGGGACCAATAGGGCACTATTGTTGACCAGGGACCATAGGGCACTGCTGTTGACCAGGGACTATAGGGCACTACTGTTGACCAGGGACCATAGGGCACTACTGTTGACCAGGGACTATAGGGCACTGCTGTTGACCAGGGACCATAGGGCACTGCTGTTGACCAGGGACCATAGGGCACTGCTGTTGACCAGGGACTATAGGGCACTGCTGTTGACCAGGGACTATAGTGCACTGCTGTTGACCAGGGACCATAGGGCACTGCTCTTGACCAGGGACCAATAGGGCACTACTGTTGACCAGGGACCAATAGGACACTGCTGTTGACCAGGGACCATAGTGCACTGCTGTTGACCAGGGACCATAGGACACTGCTGTTGACCAGGGACCATAGGGCACTGCTGTTGACCAGGGACTATAGGGCACTGCTGTTGACCAGGGACCATAGGGCACTGCTGTTGACCAGGGACCAATAGGACACTGCTGTTGACCAGGGACCAATAGTGCACTGCTGTTGACCAGGGACTATAGGGCACTGCTGTTGACCAGGGACCCATAGTGCACTGCTGTTGACCAGGGACTATAGGGCACTGCTGTTGACCAAGGGCCCATAGTGCACTGCTGTTGACCAGGGCCCATAGTGCACTGCTGTTGACCAGGGACTATAGGGCACTGCTGTTGACCAAGGGCCCATAGTGCACTGCTGTTGACCAGGGCCCATAGTGCACTGCTGTTGACCAGGGACTATAGGGCACTGCTGTTGACCAGGGACTATAGGGCACTGCTGTTGACCAGGGACTATAGGGCACTACTGTTGACCAGGGACCATAGGGCACTGCTGTTGACCAGGGACCAATAGGGCACTATTGTTGACCAGGGACCATAGGGCACTGCTGTTGACCAGGGACTATAGGGCACTACTGTTGACCAGGGACCATAGGGCACTACTGTTGACCAGGGACTATAGGGCACTGCTGTTGACCAGGGACCATAGGGCACTGCTGTTGACCAGGGACCATAGGGCACTGCTGTTGACCAGGGACTATAGGGCACTGCTGTTGACCAGGGACTATAGTGCACTGCTGTTGACCAGGGACCATAGGGCACTGCTCTTGACCAGGGACCAATAGGGCACTGCTGTTGACCAGGGACCAATAGGACACTGCTGTTGACCAGGGACCATAGGGCACTGCTGTTGACCAGGGACCAATAGGACACTGCTGTTGACCAGGGACCAATAGGGCACTGCTGTTGACCAGGGACTATAGGGCACTGCTGTTGACCAGGGACCAATAGGGCACTGCTGTTGACCAGGGACCAATAGGGCCCTGCTGTTGACCAGGGACTATAGGGCACTGCTGTTGACCAGGGACTATAGGGCACTGCTGTTGACCAGGGACTATAGGGCACTGCTGTTGACCAGGGACCATAGGGCACTGCTGTTGACCAGGGACCAATAGGGCACTGCTGTTGACCAGGGACTATAGGGCACTGCTGTTGACCAGGGACTATAGGGCACTGCTGTTGACCAGGGACCATAGGGCACTGCTGTTGACCAGGGACTATAGGGCACTGCTGTTGACCAGGGACTATAGGCCCTGCTGTTGACCAGGGACTATAGGGCACTGCTGTTGACCAGGGACTATAGGGCACTGCTGTTGACCAGGGACCAATAGGGCACTGCTGTTGACCAGGGACTATAGGGCACTGCTGTTGACCAGGGACTATAGGGCACTGCTGTTGACCAGGGACCACAGGGCACTGCTGTTGAGCCTCTCTACTGTTGACCAGGGACTATAGGGCACTGCTGTTGACCAGGGACTATAGGGCACTGCTGTTGACCAGGGACTATAGGGCACTGCTGTTGACCAGGGACTATAGGGCACTGCTGTTGACCAGGGACCATAGGGCACTGCTGTTGACCAGGGACCATAGGGCACTGCTGTTGACCAGGGACTATAGGGCACTGCTGTTGACCAGGGACTATAGGGCACTGCTGTTGACCAGGGACCAAACCGGCACTGCTGTTGACCAGGGACTATAGGGCACTACTGTTGACCAGGGACTATAGGGCACTGCTGTTGACCAGGGACCAATAGGACACTGCTGTTGACCAGGGACTATAGGGCACTGCTGTTGACCAGGGACTCTAGGGCACTGCTGTTGACCAGGGACCAATAGGGCACTGCTGTTGACCAGGGACCATAGGGCACTGCTGTTGACCAGGGACCAATAGGGCACTACTGTTGACCAGGGACCATAGGGCACTGCTGTTGACCAGAGACCATAGGACACTGCTGTTGACCAGGGACCCATAGGGCACTGCTGTTGACCAGGGACTATAGGGCACTGCTGTTGACCAGGGACTATAGGGCACTGCTGTTGACCAGGGACCATAGGGCACTGCTGTTGACCAGGGACTATAGGGCACTGCTGTTGACTAGGGACTATAGGGCACTGCTGTTGACCAGGGACCATAGGGCACTGCTGTTGACCAGGGACCATAGGGCACTGCTGTTGACCAGGGACCATAGGGCACTGCTGTTGACCAGGGACCATAGGGCACTGCTGTTGACCAGGGACTATAGGGCACTGCTGTTGACTAGGGACCATAGGGCACTACTGTTGACCAGGGACTATAGGGCACTGCTGTTGACCAGGGACTCTAGGGCACTGCTGTTGACCAGGGACTCTAGGGCACTGCTGTTGACCAGGGACCAATAGGGCACTGCTGTTGACCAGGGACCATAGGGCACTGCTGTTGACCAGGGACCATAGGGCACTACTGTTGACCAGGGACTATAGGGCACTGCTGTTGACCAGGGACTATAGGGCACTGCTGTTGACCAGGGCCCATAGTGCACTGCTGTTGACCAGGGACCATAGGTCACTGCTGTTGACCAGGGCCCATAGTGCACTGCTGTTGACCAGGGACCATAGGGCACTGCTGTTGACCAGGGACTATAGGGCACTGCTGTTGACCAGGGCCCATAGGGCACTGCTGTTGACCAGGGACCCATAGTGCACTGCTGTTGACCAGGGACCATAGGGCACTGCTGTTGACCAGGGCCCATAGTGCACTGCTGTTGACCAGGGACCCATAGTGCACTGCTGTTGACCAGGGACTATAGGGCACTGCTGTTGACCAGGGACCTAGTGCACTGCTGTTGACCAGGGACCATAGTGCACTGCTGTTGACCAGGGACCATAGTGCACTGCTGTTGACCAGGGACCATAGGGCACTACTGTTGACCAGGGACTATAGGGCACTGCTGTTGACCAGGGACTATAGGGCACTACTGTTGACCAGGGACCATAGGGCACTGCTGTTGACCAGGGACCAATAGGGCACTATTGTTGACCAGGGACCATAGGGCACTGCTGTTGACCAGGGACTATAGGGCACTACTGTTGACCAGGGACCAATAGGGCACTACTGTTGACCAGGGACTATAGGGCACTGCTGTTGACCAGGGACTATAGGGCACTGCTGTTGACCAGGGACTATAGGGCACTGCTGTTGACCAGGGACTATAGGGCACTGCTGTTGACCAGGAACCATAGGGCACTACTGTTGACCAGGGACTATAGGGCACTGCTGTTGACCAGGGACTATAGGGCACTGCTGTTGACCAGGGACCCATAGGGCACTACTGTTGACCAGGGACCATAGGGCTCTACTGTTGACCAGGGACTATAGGGCACTACTGTTGACCAGGGACTATAGGGCACTGCTGTTGACCAGGGACCATAGGGCACTACTGTTGACCAGGGACTATAGGGCACTGCTGTTGACCAGGGACCATAGGGCACTGCTGTTGACCAGGGACCATAGTGCACTGCTGTTGACCAGGGACTATAGGGCACTGCTGTTGACCAGGGACCAATAGGGCACTACTGTTGACCAGGAACCATAGGGCACTACTGTTGACCAGGGACTATAGGGCACTGCTGTTGACCAGGGACCATAGGGCACTGCTGTTGACCAGGGACCATAGTGCACTGCTGTTGACCAGGGACTATAGGGCACTGCTGTTGACTAGGGACTATAGGGCACTGCTGTTGACCAGGGACCATAGGGCACTACTGTTGACCAGGGACCAATAGGGCACTGCTGTTGACCAGGGACTATAGGGCACTGCTGTTGACCAGGGACCATAGGGCACTGCTGTTGACCAGGGACTATAGGGCACTGCTGTTGACCAGGGACCATAGGGCACTGCTGTTGACCAGGGACTATAGGGCACTGCTGTTGACCAGGGACTATAGGGCACTGCTGTTGACCAGGGACCATAGGGCACTGCTGTTGACCAGGGACTATAGGGCACTGCTGTTGACCAGGGACCATAGGGCACTGCTGTTGACCAGGGACTATAGGGCACTGCTGTTGACCAGGGACTATAGGGCACTGCTGTTGACCAGGGACTATAGGGCACTGCTGTTGACCAGGGACCATAGGGCACTGCTGTTGACCAGGGACCATAGGGCACTGCTGTTTTAGGTCAAAATTGAAAAAAGGAGCTAATCCTTCAGAGACAATTGAAACATGGATTGTGTCTGTGTGCCATTCAGAGGGGTGTGGTAGTAGTGCTCGGCCCTACTTTTCCTGTAGTCCACAATAAGCTCTTTTGTCTTGCTGTCTGTCTGGAGTCTTGTATAGTTACAGTCTGTCTAGAGTCTTGTATAGTTACAGTCTGTCTGGAGTCTTGTATAGTTACAGTCTGTCTGGAGTCTTGTATAGTTACAGTCTGTCTAGAGTCTTGTATAGTTACAGTCTGTCTAGAGTCTTGTATAGTTACAGTCTGTCTGGAGTCTTGTATAGTTACAGTCTGTCTGGAGTCTTGTATAGTTACAGTCTGTCTGGAGTCTTGTATAGTTACAGTCTGTCTAGAGTCTTGTATAGTTACAGTCTGTCTAGAGTCTTGTATAGTTACAGTCTGTCTGGAGTCTTGTATAGCATAACCAGGGGTATTGGCCAGCCAGACTAGTAGACTTCAGTTTACTAGCCTGAGTAACATGTGGTTCGGGTCCAACATCTGTGCCATCTGATTCTTGAAAAGTAATGTCACTGGCCTGGCGGGCTAGTCTGGCACATTCTCTACTATCCCGGTTCTACTATTCCGGTTCTTCTATCCCGATTCTACTATCCCGGTTCTACTATCCCGGTTCTGCTAGCCTGGTTCTACTATCCCGGTTCTACTATCCCAATTCTACTATCCCGGTTCTACTATGCCCGTTCTACTATCCCCATTCTACTATCCCGGTTCTACTATCCCGGTTCTGCTATCCCAGTTCTACTATCCCGGTTCTGCTATCCGGTTCTATTAGCCCGGTTCTACTATCCCTGTTCTACTATCCCGGTTCTACTATCCCGGTCATGAAAAGTACTCGCCTTTGGCTAGCATGCTAGTAAGGCTATCCATCTGGAGCGTAATATAACCAGGTAAAGACCTCAATAAGTAAAATCACAATCATGAAACCAAACGTAGCATTTACAAACTGTTTATTAAATAATACATTACATTACATACATGAAAAAATAAACAACAACAAAACTTTTTGGGATTACTTTAAAGGTTTTGTTACGATATATTAGACAGCTCATGTAGTGTCATCATGTTATAAACTAAATATTAAAAACACTAAATAGTAAAGTTTTTTTTTTAAAGACAAATGTACTTGTTGTTTAATACTACTTAATTATGTAATCTAAAATAAAACGACTAGATAAATACTCAATGAAAAAGTGGTTCACAACAAAAAAGTGTATTTAATCTGAATGTAAAAATAAACGGATTACATCATATTTATCTGGGAAACTTTAAAGATTTGAATAGGATTTACACCGGAGATCAAGTCAGGGGGTAGAGATTACAGTTTCAACTGAAGACAGTAGAGATTCTTCTATATATTAAAACATTTATAGTTGAGGTTTGTATTTCTTATTGCTTTCTTTGGCTTTCTTTCTTTCAGGAAGAGTGTTGCTGGGGAGGTATGGTGACATAGTGTTGCTGGTATGGTGATATAGTGTTGCTGGTATGGTGACATAGTGTTGCTGGGCTGGTATGGTGACATAGTGTTGCTGGTATGGTGATATAGTGTTGCTGGGCTGGTATGGTGACACAGTGTTGCTGGTATGGTGATATAGTGTTGCTGGTATGGTAATATAGTGTTGCTGGTATGGTGATATAGTGTTGCTGGTATGGTGACATAGTGTTGCTGGTATGGTGACATAGTGTTGCTGGTATGGTGACATAGTGTTGCTGGTATGGTAATATAGTGTTGCTGGTATGGTGATATAGTGTTGCTGGGCTGGTATGGTGACATAGTGTTGCTGGGCTGGTATGGTGACATAGTGTTGCTGGGCTGGTATGGTGACATAGTGTTGCTGGTATGGTGACATAGTGTTGCTGGGCTGGTATGGTGACATAGTGTTGCTGGTATGGTGACATAGTGTTGCTGGGCTGGTATGGTGACATAGTGTTGCTGGGCTGGTATGGTGACATAGTGTTGCTGGGCTGGTATGGTGACATAGTGTTGCTGGTATGGTGATACAGTGTTGCTGGTATGGTGACATAGTGTTGCTGGTATGGTGACATAGTGTTGCTGGTATGGTGACATAGTGTTGCTGGTATGATGACATAGTGTTGCTGGTATGGTGACATAGTGTTGCTGGTCGGGTGACATAGTGTTGCTGGGCTGGTATGGTGACATAGTGTTGCTGGGCTGGTATGGTGACATAGTGTTGCTGGTATGGTGACATAGTGTTGCTGGTATGGTGACATAGTGTTGCTGGTATGGTATGGTGACACAGTGTTGCTGGTATGGTGACATAGTGTTGCTGGTATGGTGACATAGTGTTGCTGGTATGGTGACATAGTGTTGCTGGTATGGTGACATAGTGTTGCTGGTATGGTATGGTGACATAGTGTTGCTGGTATGGTGAAATAGTGTTACTGGTATGGTATGGTGACATAGTGTTCCTGGTATGGTGATATAGTGTTGCTGGTATGGTGATATAGTGTTGCTGGTATGGTGATATAGTGTTGCTGGTATGGTGGTGTAGTGTTGCTGGGCTGGTATGGTGACATAGTGTTGCTGGTATGGTGATACAGTGTTGCTGGTATGGTGACATAGTGTTGCTGGTATGGTGACATAGTGTTCCTGGTATGGTGATATAGTGTTGCTGGTATGGTGATATAGTGTTGCTGGTATGGTGATATAGTGTTGCTGGTATGGTGGTGTAGTGTTGCTGGGCTGGTATGGTGACATAGTGTTGCTGGTATGGTGATACAGTGTTGCTGGTATGGTGACATAGTGTTGCTGGTATGGTGACATAGTGTTGCTGGTATGGTGACATAGTGTTGCTTGTATGGTGATATAGTGTTGCTGGTATGGTGAGATAGTGTTGCTGGTATGGTGACAGTGTTGCTGGTATGGTAATATAGTGTTGCTGGGCTGGTATGGTGACATAGTGTTGCTGGTATGGTGTCAGTGTTGCTGGTAGGGTGATATAGTGTTGCTGGTCTGGTGATATAGTGTTGCTGGGCTGGTATGGTGACATAGTGTTGCTGGTATGGTAATATAGTGTTGCTGGGATGGTATGGTGACATAGTGTTGCTGGTATGGTGACATAGTGTTGCTGGTATGGTGACATAGTGTTGCTGGTATGGTGACAGTGTTGCTGGTATGGTGACATAGTGTTGCTGGTATGGTGACATAGTGTTGCTGGTATGGTGACATAGTGTTGCTGCTACATTAGAAGTGAGGAAGATGTGAAAGGTGCACGATGCATAAATTGTTCCACCATTTCCTGGTTACTAAAATTCTAATAATTAATTTAATTTCAGTTTACGTGGCAACTAAACCGCTGTGGAATATATTTTGCATAACCAAAAATATTGTATTTTCAGTTGATGTACAAAACCCAAAGTAAGAGACGCAAAAAAAAAACTAAACTTAAGAAGGAGAAGCACAGAAAATAGCGCAAATAGAACAGATTTACTGCTTCTTAGACTTGCTTTCGATGAGAATGACAGATCTATAACTCACATTTCTATAACCCCCCCCTCTGACTTGAGGCATTTGAGGCTGTCGGGTTGTCAGGGTTACGGTGACTCAGGTGATTTAGAGCCATTGTGAAGCATTGGTGACTGTACTGACAACAGCCACCAGAATCCCTCCACAGACTAACGACTTCAGAGATATCTGAAAGAAGACTAGTTGCGTTGAAGGATGACCGAGTGAAAGAATTACACAGGAGAACAACGACAAAAACACACCAAAACAACAACGACCAATGGATTCCTACTCTCTTATCTAAGGACCTAACAAGGGTTCTTCGGCTGTCCCCATAGGAGAACCCTTTGAAGAACCCTTGTTGGTTCTAGGTAGATGCCTTTTGGTTCCGAGCAGAGCCGTTTTGGGTTTCCTGTAGAAATGGTACTACATGTAACCAAAAAGAGTTTTACCTGGAACCCGAAGAGCGTAAGGAAATGAGATGAGTGTGTGTGTGTGTGTGTGTGTGTGTCTGTAGGAGCAGCTGACCATGTAGTTTGGTCTAGGGTAGGTAGGTAGTGGGAGGGGATGAGGATAGCTAGGTAGTGGGAGGGGATGAGGATAGCTAGGTAGTGTGAGGGGATGAGGATAGCTAGGTAGTGGGAGGGGATGAGGGTAGGTATCTAAGGTAGCTAGGTAGTGGGAGGGGCTGAGGATAGGTATCTAGGTAGTGGGAGGGACTGAGGGTAGGTATCTAAGGTAAGTAGGTAGTGGGAGGGGATGAGGATAGGTAGGTGGTGGGAGGGGATGAGGATAGCTAGGCAGTGGGAGGGGATGAGGGTAGGTATCTAAGGTAGCTAGGTAGTAGGAGGGGATGAGGATAGGCATCTAAGGTAGCTAGGTAGTGGGAGGGGATGATGGTGGTTGTCTAAGGTAGCTTGGTAGTGGGAGGGGATGAGGATAGGTATCTAAGGTAGCTAGGTATGGGAGGGGGTGAGGATAGGCATCTAAGGTAGCTAGGTAGTGGGAGGGGATGATGGTGGGTGTCTAAGGTAGCTTGGTAGTGGGAGGGGATGAGGATAGGTATCTAAGGTAGCTAGGTATGGTAGGGGATGAGGATAGGTAGGTAGTGGGAGACAATGAGGATAGCTAGGTAGTGGGAGAGGATGAGGATAGCTAGGCAGTGGGAGGGTATGAGGATAGGTAGGTAGTCGGAGGGGATGAGGATAGGTGTCTAAGGTAGCTAGGTAGTGGGAGGAGATGAGGATAGCTAGGTAGTGGGAGGGGATGAGGATAGCTAGGTAGTGGGAGGGGATGAGGATAGCTAGGTAGTCGGAGGGGATGAGGATAGCTAGGCAGTGGGAGGGGATGAGGATAGGTAGGTAGTGGGAGGGGATGAGGATAGCTAGGTAGTGGGAGGGGATGAGGATAGGTAGGTAGTGGGAGGGGATGAGGATAGGTATCTAAGTTAGCTAGGTAGTGGGAGGGGATGAGGATAGCTAGGTAGTGGGAGGGGATGAGGATAGGTAGGTAGTGGGAGGGGATGAGGGTAGGTATCTAAGGTAGCTAGGTAGTGGGACGGGATGAGGATAGCTAGGTAGTGGGAGGGGATGAGGATAGGTAGGTAGTGGGAGGGGATGAGGATAGCTAGGTAGTGGGAGGGGATGAGGATAGCTAGGTAGTTAGAGGGGATGAGGATAGGTAGGTAGTGGGAGGGGATGATGGTAGGTAGGTGTGGTAATAATGGTGTATAACATCACGTATGGGTATCAGTAGTCTACCACAGAGGAGAGGAGGTGCTGGGGGACTGGTCTGCAGACCTGGGTTCAAATACTACTTCAAATAGTTAAACATACTTAATATATTGTTGATTGAGTTTGTTTGGCTTAACAGACCAGTAGCACAGTCCTAAAACCGCAAAATCCACCCATCAAACCCCTCTCATCAGACCCCGCCCATCAGACCCGCCCATCAAACCCCCGCCCACCAGGCCACACCCGCCAGACCCCACCCATCAAACCCCGCCCATCAGACCCCACCCATCAGACCCGCCCATCAGACCCCGCCCATCAAAACCCGCCCATCAAACCCCGCCCATCAGACCCGCCCCATCAAACCCCGCCCATCAGACTCCGCCCATCAAACCCCGCCAATCAGACCCCGCCCATCAAACCCCGCCCACCAGACCCTGCCCATCAAACCCCTCCCACCAGGCCGCACCCATCAGGCGCCGCCAACCGGACTAGAGCAGATGCTGAAAGTATCTGAAAGAGGTTGAATAGTGCTTGAACCCAGGTGTGGTTGTCTGGACCCGGCTCTTATACCACGTAATTGGTCTCTGCTGGGATGTCGGCATCGGGGGCGTCTTTCACCTCCTTGGCAGAGGAGGAGTGCTGCTGAGGCTTGTGTTTAGGGCCTGATGAGAGACGATGGGTGTTAGAGGCACCTCCTCTGTATCCTGAGAGAGAGAGAGAGGGGGGGAGAGAGAGAGAGAGAGAGAGAGAGAGGGAGAGAGGGGGGGAGAGAGAGGAGAGAGAGAGAGAGAGGGGGAGAGAGAGAGAGAGAGAGAGAGAGAAAGAAAGAGGGGGAGGAAGAGGGGGTGAGTAGAGAGGAAAGAGAGGGAGGGAAAGAGGGGGTGAGTAGAGAGAGAGGAGAGAGAAAGGAGGGAGGGAGAGAAAGAGAGGGGTGAGTAGAGAGAGAGGAGAGAGAAAGGGAGGGAGGGAAAGAGAGGGGTGAGTAGAGAGAGGAGAGAGAAAAGGAGGGAGAGAAAGAGAGGGGTGAGGAGAGAGAGAGGTCGGTGGAAGGTAAGGTGATGGAAGGTATGTGTAGAGGCCCTGAGGGGAGCATCACTCACCACCAGTCATGTTTTCCTATTGTTTCTAGTGTTTATAAGCCTCTGTTCTGATCTGGAACCAAATCAACAAGACTAATGACCACTAATGACGTAACACCAAACAAACACCAAGAAGTAGCCTTTGTGTGTGTGTGTGTGTGTGTGTGTGTGTGTGTGTGTGTGTGTGTGTGTGTGTGTGTGAAACCACTAAACTCACTCTACTACAGTGTTACTAAACTCACTATATTACAGTGTTACTAAACCACTAAACTCACTCTACTACAGTGTTACTAAACCACTAAACTCACTCTATTACAGTGTTACTAAACTCACTCTACTACAGTGCTACTAAACTCACTCTACTACAGTGCTACTAAACTCACTCTACTACAGTGCTACTAAACTCACTCTATTACAGTGTTACTAAACTCACTCTATTACAGTGTTACTAAACTCACTCTATTACAGTGTTACTAAACTCACTCTACTACAGTGTTACTAAACCACTAAACTCACTCTATTACAGTGTTACTAAACCACTAAACTCACTCTATTACAGTGTTACTAAACTCACTCTATTACAGTGCTACTAAACTCACTCTATTACAGTGCTACTAAACCACTAAACTCACTCTATTACAGTGTTAATAAACTCACTCTACTACAGTGTTATTAAACTCACTCTTGTTACAGTGTTACTAAACCACTAAACTCACTCTACTACAGTGTTACTAAACTCACTCTACTACAGTGTTACTAAACTCACTCTATTACAGTGTTATTAAACTCACTCTTGTTACAGTGTTACTAAACCACTAAACTCACTCTACTACAGTGTTATTAAACTCACTCTACTACAGTGTTATTAAACTCACTCTATTACAGTGTTACTAAACCACTAAACTCACTCTACTACAGTGTTACTAAACCACTAAACTCGCTCTATTACAGTGTTACTAACCCACTAAACTCACTCTACTACAGTGTTACTAAACCACTAAACTCACTCTATTACAGTGTTACTAAACCACTAAACTCACTCTACTACAGTGTTATTAAACTCACTCTTGTTACAGTGGCGTCCGTGCCAGCCCTCCTTACACAGGCACTTGTTGGGTTCCACACAGGTCCCATGGGCTCCACAGCTGGGCTCACAGACAGCTGCACACACACACACACACACACACACACACACACACACACACACACACACACACACACACATTATCAGAGACATATTGTCAGAGACACATATTGTCAGAGACACACATACATATTCTGACACACGATAACATGACTTTATGATACAAAACACAACATGGCACTGTCACATTCTTCCACACTACGTGTCATGTGTTCCATTATATCCCCTCAGTTCATCCCGAGGCGGGAGCCGTGTCCGGGTCGGGTTACACTTACCCTTGGAACACAGGTCGCCGTGGAAACCTTTGTCACATTTGCATTTGTTTTTCCCAGTGCATTTCCCTCCGTTCCTGCAGGGCTGGAGACATTTACCTGGGCGACACAGACACGGGACAGGCTCACATGTAGAGTACTACGCATCTACACTGTACAGTTAACCCAAGGCCTCAGCCTACCGATTTGGCTAAAAAAACAATCTATATTTAACATGCTTTTTTTTTTAAGTCTAGGAATAGGATTCTTCTTGGCTCCGGGAAACTGTCCCAAGTTGATATAAATTATAATATTGTAGACGTACATTATTTTCGGTGTGGAAGACGGAATGGCTTGTCTTCGACATTCTGTGGGTCAAACGATCAATCACCCCTGACCCCCTCCCCCCGGTTTAGTGCAGGTGATCGTATTTTCCAAATAGTACACTATTCTCTACTTAGTGCACTACTTTTGACCAGGGCCCTATGGGAATTAGGGTGCCTTTTGGGACGCAAACGGAGGTAGAAATGGACAGTAAGAGAAGTGGAGATGGAAACCAACCTCTTTTTAATAACACAGTTTCCTGCTAGGAGCAGAGGCATCTGAGAGGTCAGGTTAACGCCTCCATATTAGATCAACCTCTTCCTGAGTCTCACACATATCAATGACATTCATATATCCCTGGAGCACAGACAATCAGGGGGGACGCGAGGAAGAAAACAATGAGACAGAGAGAGAGAGAGGAAACAGAGAGAAAAGAGAGAGACACAGAGAGAGAAAAGAGAGAGACAGAGAAAGACAGAGAGAGAAAGAGAGACAGAGAGACAGAGAAACAGAGAGAGAAACAGAGAGAGACAGAGAGAGAAATACAGAGAGAGAAAGAGAGAGACAGAGAAAAGAGAGATAGTGAGAGAAAAGAGAGACACAGAGAGAGAATATAAGAAAGAAGTTCTCAGAGTTCTATCAAAGCCTGTTTCAACTTCACAGAGGCTTACTGCGATATCGTTTACCGTCAGAGGGCGGCATTAACTGCTCTTTATGTTTGAAAAGTGGTTTTGATATTATCCCGGTCCCTAATGGCACCCTATTCACTACAGAGTGCACTAATTTAGACCAGGGTGCCATTTCCCCTAGTTTAGGGGACAGGGTGTCATTTGGGATGTATAAACTAGCTGTGTTTTAAGTCTTTACATTGTTTGGCGCAACACCGCCAGCCTGCCCTTCTGACTGGGAACTGGAGATCACCAGCCTGCCCTTCTGACTGGGAACTGGAGATCACCAGCCTGCCCTTCTGACTGGGAACTGGAGATCACCAGCCTGCCCTTCTGACTGGGAACTGGAGATCACCAGCCTGCCCTGCCCTTCTGACTGGGAACTGGAGATCACCAGCCTGCCCTGCCCTTCTGACTGGGAACTGGAGATCACCAGCCTGCCCTTCTGACTGGGAACTGGAGATCACCAGCCTGCCCTGCCCTTCTGACTATAAAGGCAGGTTTTAAATACAGGGTTCATGTTGGTGATCTCTACGTAGTCAGAGAGCAGCTGTCATAACAGGTTGATGTTGGTTATCTCTACGTAGTCAGAGAACAGCTGTAATAACATGTTCGTGTTGGTTATCTCTACGTAGTCAGAGAACAGCTGTAATAAAGGTTCATGTTGGTTATCTCTACGTAGTCAGAGAACAGCTGTAATAAAAGGTTCATGTTGGTTATCTCTACGTAGTCAGAGAACAGCTGTAATAACAGGCTCTGTCACGCCTTGGTCTTAGTATTTTGTGTTTTAGTTAATTAGTTGGTCAGGCCAGGGTGTGACATGGGTTTATTGTTTGTTGTATTCTTAGTGGGTTTTTAGTTATTGGGATTGTAGCTGATTAGGGGTGTGTGTTACATAGGTTTGGCTGCCTGAGGCGGTTCTCAATCAGAGTCAGGTGATTCTCGTTGTCTCTGATTGGGAACCGTATTTAGGTAGCATGGGTTTCGCTTTGTATTTCGTGGGTGATTGTTCCTGTCTCTGTGTAGTGTTCACCAGTCAGGCTGTAATAGGTTTCACGTTCCGTTTTGTTGTTTTGTATTTATTAGTTATTTCATGTATAGTTTCGTTATTTCTTTCACTATAAACATGAGTAATCAACACGCTGCATTTCGGTCCGACTCTCTTTCGACAAACGAAGAACGTCGTTACAGGTTCATGTTGGTTATCTCTACGTAGTCAGAGAACAGCTGTAATAACAGGTTCATGTTGGTTAACTCTACGTAGTCGGAGAACAGCTGTAATAACAGGGTTCATGTTGGTTATCTCTACGTAGTCAGAGAGCAGCTGTAATAACAGGGTTTATGTTGGTTATCTCTACGTAGTCAGAGAGCAGCTGTAATAACAGGGTTTATGTTGGTTATCTCTACGTAGTCAGAGAACAGCTGTCATAACATGTCCATGTTGGTTATCTCTACGTAGTCAGAGAACAGCTGTAATAACATGTTCGTGTTGGTTATCTCTACGTAGTCAGAGAACAGCTGTTATAACATGTTCGTGTTGGTTATCTCTACGTAGTCAGAGAACAGCTGTAATAACATGTTTGTGTTGGTTATCTCTACGTAGTCAGAGAACAGCTGTAATAACATGTTCGTGTTGGTTATCTCTACGTAGTCAGAGAACAGCTGTAATAACAGGGTTTATGTTGGTTATCTCTACGTAGTCAGAGAACAGTTACACCGTACAACGTGTATTCTCCATCTTTAAATGTTAACCCAAACCTCAATTCCGTCACAAAATAAATAAAATATATTACACTAATGAGCGTAAAACAAAGCACCACTTGGTGTAAAGAAAAAGTAGCCGTTCCCATGGCGTAACGCAGATAGAGTGTCCATCTGTAGAGTGATTAAACAGCAGTGAGGGCAGAAGCATTAGGTGGTGGTTGTGCCATCTGCTTCCTCATGCCCACAGTAGCAGACCGCGAAGCACGACATCACTTGTTTACCCTCTCAGGGTGTTCCGCCCTGTTGCCGTCAGAGTGACAGCACAGTGGTTATTTGGACGATGTCATTAACCAAAGGTTGGGTGACAAAAATACTCTTGACTTTAAGGCTACATTCCCCTTTGCTTTTGGGATTGTGTGTCTGAAAGTTGAAGAGAGCAGCTGTAATAACAGTAGTAGAGTACTAGTAATAGTAGTAGTAGTAGTAGAGTACTAGCAATAGTAGTAGTAGTAGTAGTAGAGTACTAGTAATAGTAGTAGTAGTAGTAGTAGAGTACTAGTAATAGTAGTAGTAGTAGTAGAGTACTAGTAATAGTAGTAGTAGTAGTAGAGTACTAGTAATAGTAGTAGTAGTATAGTACTAGTAATAGTAGTAGTAGTAGAGTACTAGTAATAGTAGTAGTAGTAGTAGTAGAGTACTAGTAATAGTAATAGTAGTAGTAGAGTACTAGTAATAGTAGTAGTACATTTACATTTAAGTCATTTAGCAGACGCTCTTATCCAGAGCGACTTACAAATTGTGAATTCACCTTCTGACATCCAGTGGAACAGCCACTTTACAATAGTACATCTAAATCATTAAGGGGGGGGGTGGTGAGAAGGATTACTATCCTATCCTAGGTATTCCGTAGTAGTAGTAGTAGTAGTAGTAGAGTACTAGTAATAGTAGTAGTAGTAGTAGTAGTAGAGTACTAGTAATAGTAGTAGTAGTAGAGTACTAGTAATAGTAGTAGTAGTAGTAGAGTACTAGTAATAGTAGTAGTAGTAGTAGAGTACTAGTAATAGTAGTAGTAGTAGAGTACTAGTAATAGTAGTAGTAGTAGTAGAGTACTAGTAATAGTAGTAGTAGAGTACTAG
>NW_027008194.1:17500-20000 GCF_036934945.1 Oncorhynchus masou masou | reverse complement strand
AGGATTGGTAGCAGTAGTAGTAGTAGCAGTGGTAGTGGGAGTAGGTAGTAGCGGTAGTAGTAGTAGTGGTAGTGGTATTGGTAGTGGTGGTAGTATTGGTGGCAATGGTTGTGGTGGTGGTGGTGGTGGTAGTGGTAGTGGTAGTAGTGGTAGTGGTGGTAGTGGTAGTGGCGGTGGCGGTGCTGGTGGTGGTGGTGGTAGCGGTGGTAGGATTGGTAGTGGTAGTGGTGGTGGTGGTAGCGGTGGTGGTAGTGGTAGTGGTGGTGGGTGGTAGCGGTGGCGGTGGTGGCGGTGGCGGTGGTAGTGGTGGTAGTGGTAGTGGTCGTTTGTGGTGGTGGTAGCGGTGGTAGGGGTTGGTAGTGGTATTGGTAGTGGTAGTGGCGGTGGCGGTGGTAGTGGTGGTAGTAGTGGTAGTCGTTGTAGTGGTGGTGGCGGTGGTGAGTAGGGATTGGTGGTAGTGGTAGTGGTAGTGGTGGTAGCGGTGGTGGTCGTGGTGGTGGTAGTGGCGGTGGTGGTAGTAGTAGTGGTGGTGGTGGTAGTAGTAGTAGTAGTAGTAGTAGTATTAATGGTAGCGGTGGATGTGGTCGTGGTAGTATTGGTAGCGGTAGTGGGAATTAGTAGTAGTAGTGGTGGTGGTAGCAGTAGTGGTAGTAGTAGTAGTAGTGGTAATGGTAGTAGCAGTAGCAGTAGTAGTAGTAGCAGTAGTAGTAGCGGTAACGGTGGTAGTAGCGGTAACAGTAGTAGTAGTAGTAGTAGTAGTAGTGGTAGTGGCGGTAGTAGTATCGGTGGTGGTAGTGGTAGCGGTGGCAGTGGTTGTGGTGGCGGTGGCAGTAGCGGTAGCAGTGGTGGTGGTGGTAGTGGTGGTAGCGGTGGCGGTGGTGATCGTGGTAGTGGTAGCAGTGGTAAGTTGGTAGTAGTAGTGGTGGTGGTAGCGGTAGTAGTAGTAGTAGTAGCGGTAGCAGTAGTAGTAGTAGTAGCAGTAGCAGCGGTGTAGTAAGGTCGTAATGGTAGTAGTAACAGTGGTAGCAGTAGCGGTAGTAGTAGTAGTAGTGGTAGTGAGTCGTTGTAGTAGTAGTAGCAGTAGTAGTAGGAGTAGTAGTAGTAGTGGTAGTAATGATAGCAATGGCAGTAGTGGTCGTAGTAGTAGTAGTAGTAGCGGTAGTAGTAGGAGTAGTAGTAGTAGTAGTAGCAGTAGTAGTAGTAGTAGTAGCATAGTAGTAGTAGGATTAGTAGTAGTAGTAGTAGTAGTAGTGGTAGTGGTAGTAGTAGCAGCAATGGTTGTGGTAGTGGTAGTGGTAGTAGTAGTAGTAGTAGTAGTAGTAGTAGTAGTAGTAGTAGTAGTAAGTAGGCGGTAGCGGTGGTGGTCGTAGTAGTAGTAGCAGTAGTAGGGTAGTAGTAGTAGTAATGGTAGTAGCAGTAGTAGTAGTAGTAGTAGTAGTATTAGCAGTAGTAGCAGTAGCAGTAGTAGTAGTAGTAGTAGCGGTGGCGGCGGTAGTAGTAAAGGTCATAATAGTAGTAGTAACGGTAGTGGCAAGAGCGGTAGTGGTAGTAGTAGTAGTAGTAGTCATTGTATTGGTAGTAGCAGTAGTAGTAGGAGTAGTAGTAGTAGTAGTAGTAGTAGTAGTAGTAGCGGTAGCAGTGGTGGTCGTAGTGGTAGTAGTAGTAGTGTAGTAGTAGCAGTAAAGTAGTAGTGGTGGTAGCGGTGGCGGTAGTAGTAGTAGCAGTAGTGGTAGCGGTAACGGTAGTAGTAGCAGTAACGGTGGTGGTAGTGGTAGTGGTAGTGGTAGTTGCGGTAGTGGTATCAGTAGTAGTAGTGGTAGCAGTAGCAGTGGTTGTGGTGGCAGTGGCAGTAGCAGTGGCGGTGGTGGTAGTGGTGGTAGTGGCGGTGGCGGTGGTGGTCATTAGTGGTGGTAGCAGTGGTGGGAGTAGTAGTAGTAGTGGTGGTGGTGGCAGTAGTAGTAGTGGTGGTGGTAGTGTAGTAGCGGTGGTGGCGGTGGCGGTGGTCGTAGCAGTAGCAGCAGTGGTAGTAGAGTCGTAATAGTAGTAGTAACAGTATTAGCGGTAGCGGTAGTAGTGGTGGTAGTGGTAGTAGTCGTTGTAGTAGTAGTAGCAGTAGTAGTAGGGTGGTGGTGGTGGTGGTAGTGGTGGTGGTAGCGGTGGCGGTGGTGGTCGTGGTAGTGGTAGTAGCGGTAGTAGTAGGATTAGTAGTAGTGGTGGTGGCAGTTGGGGTAGGGTAATTAGTAGGATTAGTAGTGGTAGTAGTAGTAGTAGTAGTAGTATAGCAGCAATGGTTGTGGTGGTGGTCAGTGGTAGTAGTAGTAGTAGTAGTAGTAGTAGTGGTAGTAGTAGTAGTAGTAGTAGCGGCTACAGTAGTGGTCGTTGTAGTGGTAGATAATAGAAGTAGTAGTAGTAGTAGTGGTGGTAGCGTAGTAGTAGTAGTAGTGGTCTGCCCAGTGGTAGCAGTAGCGGTAGTAGTGGTAGTAGCGGTGGCAGCGGTGGT
>NW_027008193.1:0-715 GCF_036934945.1 Oncorhynchus masou masou | reverse complement strand
CATAGATCATTAATTTGGGAGAACACTCTCTCGACTGGTGCATTACTTCCAGGTAAGCACATGACAACAGACGCTAATCTAGCCAGGTTAGTGTGTGGGATGTCGTTCTCTTTGAAGGGAGTAACCACCATGCTCCATCTCTGACTAAGCAGTGTCTCAGATGTTTTCCATTCTTCAAGCGATCCCCCCTTTAGGAACTCTTGCTGGCCAGTAACCTCGTAAAACAATGCATCCTAATTGATGGTCACATTGGGGCATTTTTCCTGTGGTGTGCCTGCTGCCTTCTGCCTTTTTAAAAGGAGACAATGTAAATCTTTTAGATGATCTGTGTGCTTTCCCCAATGCTTGCAAGTAGTTCACAGCCGTAGTAATGATTGGGATGTTTTGTGAAAGCTCTCTTTAGACATTTCAGGCTTCAAACATAAAGATATAAAACTGTATATTTTTGTGAAGAATAAGCAACAAGTGGGACACAATCATGAAGTGGAACGACATTTATTGGATATTTCAAAAATTTTTAACAAATCAAAAACTGAAAATTGGGCGTGCAAAATTATTCAGCCCCCTTAAGTTAATACTTTGTAGCGCCACCTTTTGCTGCGATTACAGCTGTAAGTCGCTTGGGGTATGTCTCTATCAGTTTTGCACATCGAGAGACTGACATTTTTTCCCATTCCTCCTTGCAAAACAGCTCGAGCTCAGTGAGGTTGGATGG
>NW_027008192.1:0-716 GCF_036934945.1 Oncorhynchus masou masou | reverse complement strand
TTTCAGGTGTCTCCGGAAGGTGGTGTCGTGAGGAGTTTGTTCCACCATTGGGGGGCCAGAGCAGCGAACAGTTTTGACTGGGCTGAGCGGGAACTGTACTTCCTCAATGGTAGGGAGGCGAGCAGGCCAGAGGTGGATGAACGCAGTGCCCTTGCTTGGGTGTGTAGCCTGATCAGAGCCTGGAGGTACTGCGGTGCCGTTCCTCACAGCTCCCATTCGGTGCATGGGAGTTTAACAGTAAAGGTCATTTTTGTGTGCCCTACGTCATCATGCATAGCCTTTTATCCGTAAAAAGTCCGTTTGATGGAAACATCTCTGGTGGGAAAATTCGCATATTATTTTATGCAGATTTGAGAATATTTGCATGAAAATCATTTGCAAATTGGATGGAAACCTAGCTACTGATGTCCCCCCCCCCCAATCTGATTTAGTGCCTGGTCTTGTGTGTAGAAGACACATAAGTGTTCCTGAAAGTAGTAGCTTTCATTGACGAGGTCATAATATTTTGTAGCTGAAACAGTTCAAAGGTCACGTGTGTAGGAGGAAAACCGAAACCACTCTGTTTATTACAACCTCATCTTGCAACTACCAGGGGTTACTGACATAAACCCGCTTCTATCAACCAAGTGCCCTTTTATTCATTTAATTTGGCTTTCTCTCGCGACCCCGTTTTCAGGGTCGCGACACGCTGGTATACGATCACATCTCTCTCTCTA
>NW_027008191.1:0-719 GCF_036934945.1 Oncorhynchus masou masou | reverse complement strand
CATTAAACTTCTATCATTACCATCACCCCTACTACCAGTATCACTGCTACTTGGATAATAATAATAACAATAATAGTAATAACAATAATACCACTAATAATAATAGTAATAACAATAATACTACTAATAAGTAAGTTACTGCTTATTATAAAGATGTTATTATTCAGTGTCCCTCAGGCTGTGGCAGGAAAATACATATTTGGCTGCAAGAGGAGCCGTTGCTCCTTCACCCATTCGCTTTTTTTTGTTTTTTTCTCTAGGTTAAATAAGTTAAAATTTTGAATAAATGTTGTAATTTCTGTGAATAATCAATCTCTTGGTGAGGAATATTTATTACAGTAAATGAGAAAGTGCATCTCTGTTTCTACCTCTCCTTTTGTGCAGTGACAACATACACACTCCTCTTTGGGTAGCTATGTCTTTTATGTCTACAGGTTTCTATTTCCAATTGGTGGTCACTCAGCCTGTACTTGGTAAGGATCTATCTCTGACAGAGTAAAGATGATCAGCCAGTTCATATTCTCTTTTCAGAGCCAGATAGCGATTTAGTCGGCATTGGGATTTTGTTTCGTTTTTCCAATGTTATATATATGCGTCCTTTGATTGGACTCTTCATGATTCTGTTGATTTCAATCCTTTCTTTTGAAGTGCTGGTGCCAGCTTGGTTGGTTAGGTCCAAAACCAGCTGACTGGGCTCAGCTCTTGGGTTTGAAGCGCTT
>NW_027008190.1:0-721 GCF_036934945.1 Oncorhynchus masou masou | reverse complement strand
GGGAATTGTTTTTTTGGGGGGGATCAGGCAAAACAATGAAGGGATTTTACAGGGCCCTAATGGACTACAGACATTGACAGTCTCCTAGCCTAAAAACAAATGCTGAATGCACTGCCTAGATTTTGAGGGAAAGCACTCTCCATTATTGGATTTGATCAGGGCATGGCAGGGAAGCACTAACAAACTGCCTTTAGTCCAATAAAAATACACATTATGAGGGTGAAAAATAAATGGCAGTTGCTCCACGCATGACACAAACCCTCTGCTGGAGCAAAATGCTTACAGCAACTGGAATTCCCAGGCAATCTCCCATCCAAGTACTAACCAGGCCCGACCCTGCTTAGCTTCCGAGATCAGACGAGATCATGCGTACTCAGGCCTGTGTGGTCGTAAGCAAAAAACTTAAGAGTGTCTTCAGAATATGGCCATTTTGACATGAATTTAAAAATGCCTCAGATAGGACCAAAAAGTGCCTGGAGCTATCCGTCAGGGTAAGAGTGACAACAGGTTTCCACATGTCAAAATGGGGGAAATCTTAGCAAATGGATTAATGGTTAATCATGAGAATCTTGTTGTTGTATTGTTGAGTGTATCATGAGATCTCACCTGAAATCTGTGGCTTGACTACAAACCTGTAACCTATGCTACTGTGGCCTATAGAGCGAGAAGGATGGATAACCAGGTGTGTAAAGATTTCTAGTCCATCGCCTTAACCACTCGG
>NW_027008189.1:0-725 GCF_036934945.1 Oncorhynchus masou masou | reverse complement strand
CACATTATTAATTTTGCCGTTGCCTTTTTTCTTTTTTTTGCCTGCTACTTTACTGCAGACTCGGTCATCTGAGCAATCTGATTGACCAGCGGTAGCATAGTGCACTTGATTTCCTCACCAGGCCCACCGGGAAGGCAGAATTGGTACCTTCAGACACATGAAATGGCAACAATTTGCCTACCTGGCACGCAGGGCAGTGGAATTGGCTGCACCTACCACCAACAGCCCGAGACTAACAAAATAAAATAGGAACACAAGGTTTAATCGTTAGGTTTTTTACAGAAATGTTCGGGCTTTCAAAAAGAAGTGCCTTGGAAATCGACAAGTCGATCGCTGAGTTAGGAGAAGTGTTAGCCAACATGCTGCATAGTTGCAAAGTAGCTAAAAAGTTGTAGCTAAGTACTAATTAGTGCAAATGTTAAAGTTGACCTTGATCAGATTCGAACACGCAACCTTTGGGTCGCTAGACGTTCGCATTATACCCACACATCCACCTCTCCTTTCTGTAACCATACCAAACGTAACATACAGTATCATACTCATTTGAGTTTCCCGGATTTAACTTTACTATGTTACGTCTAGTTTATGAGACCAGGCTGGGCTCAGTGGTTTCATAATAGCATATACAGACACTCCCTGCCATTCTACAACCTGAGTATCGGGCGACAAAGACTAGTTTAATTACATGGTTGTAGCTGTGTTAATGCTGGTCAGGCTAAGAGGTT
>NW_027008188.1:0-725 GCF_036934945.1 Oncorhynchus masou masou | reverse complement strand
AAATTACAGTGTGGCTCAGTCGGTAGAGCATGGCGCTTGCAACGCCAAGCGTCGTGGGTTCGATTCCCGCTAGGGCCACCCATATGTAAAAGTAGTGGCCCCAGCCGACTTGTAAGTCGCTTTGGACAAAAGCGTCTGCTAAATGGGATATATTATTATATATTATATTATTATTATATATTATTGTGTAGAAACCAGGGTCTGGCCCCGAGCCATCTCTCCCTGGAACCTTATCGAACAGAAATATTAACTTATGCTCTGGAATGCGGTATCACCCAAATAAATTGTAAATCTCCTGTCAGTGTTAAATCTCCCAGAGGCCCACTTTCAGTACACACAGACACAACAGAGTTATAAGAACCTCCTATTCTGTTACATAAAACAACCATTTGATGCAATTACAGTATTATAACATAATCTTGCAAATTTGCTCTCACATACTCAAAAACTCGACCATTGTCTCTCTCCCTTCCGGGATGGCTACAAGGCCCTCCCTTCGGCAAATCAGATCACAACTCCATTCTGCTCCTCCCTTCCTATACCCAGAAACTCAACAGGAAGTACCCGTGCTAAGGTCTATTCAAAGCTGGTCAGACCAATCGGAATCTATGCTTCAAGATTGGTTTGATCTCTTGGACTGGGTTATATTCCGGGTTGGCACTGAGAATATCATTGACGTATACGCTGACATGGTGACTTAGTTCATCAGGAAGTGTATGGGGGAT
>NW_027008187.1:0-726 GCF_036934945.1 Oncorhynchus masou masou | reverse complement strand
GCTTGTAAAAAACCAAAACAAATTAATGTCTGTGTCGCCACAGAGCTCTCAGTTACCGTACCAGTCTCTCACTCTATGAATGGTGACTGGAATCCGGATGCCTTGGGATGTCCTTACCCTGAACCCTAAACTCACACTAAACTGACACTAAACTAACACTAAACTGAACCCTGAACCCTAAACTAACACTAAACTGAACCCTGAACCCTAAACTAACACTAAACTGAACCCTGAACCCTAAACTAACACTAAACTGAACCCTGAACCCTAAACTAACACTAAACTAACACTAAACTGAACCCTGAACCCTAAACTAACACTAAACTAACACTAAACTGAACCCTGAACCCTAAACTAACACTAAACTCACACTAAACTAACACTAAACTAACACTAAACAGAACCCTGAACCCTAAACTAACACTAAACTGACACTAAACTGAACACTAAACTAACACTAAACTGAACCCTAAACTAACACTAAACTGAACCCTGAACCCTAAACTCACACTAAACTGAACCCTGAACCCTAAACTAACACTAAACTGAACCCTAAACTAACACTAAACTGAACCCTGAACCCTAAACTAACACTAAACTCACACTAAACTAACACTAAACTAACACTAAACAGAACCCTGAACTAACAATGAACTAAACCCTAACACTAAACTAACACTAAACTGAACCATTTCATACATTGTCGAATGACTTAAATGTAAATGT
>NW_027008186.1:0-730 GCF_036934945.1 Oncorhynchus masou masou | reverse complement strand
TTAAACAACTATCGTTTTGAAATATTGCAACAAAGTTAGACAAGAAGTTAGAGTGAATGAGACATTTGTCTACTTCTCCGCTATTCATAGCTGTGTGCAGAATCAAAAGAACTTAACGGTACAGCTGTTTTTGTAACTGCATTACTACGTGTTTTTCAACCTTCCCAAACAACTATCGTTTGGACCACTAAACAAACAGTTACACAAACATAGTTTGGCATAAAATCTTCCTGCTAGCGTTCAAGGGAGAGCTATAAGAAACCCTCACCTGCTTTCTCTAATAACAGCTCTTGTGTCAATTCTGATATTCCAAAAAAACGGAACCGTTGGCTAGTACTCGCAGGCTGCAGGGCCAACCACTAAACAAACAGTTACACAAACATAGTTTGGCATAAAATCTTCCTCTACTTCTCTGCTTCTCAAGGGCGTTACAAAACGCTTGGCATAAAATTTGGGTCTACAGGGAGAGCGATATAAGAAACCCCTCACCTGCTCTTCACTAATAACAGCTCTCTGTGTCAATTCTGATATTCCAAAACGGAACCGTTGGCTAGGATACTCGCAGACGCTGCAGGGCCAAAATCATGAAGAGACACTCCTCCTCCACCGTTTAAACTAGAAATGCCGTTCCAATATCAACAAATTCACAACGGTCTCGATCACGTTGTTTGTATAGAATTTTTGATATCTCTTATACTGTTTCAGTTTTTCACTTTCTTGTCCTCTTTAT
>NW_027008185.1:0-733 GCF_036934945.1 Oncorhynchus masou masou | reverse complement strand
GTTTTGTCTACTAGAGGATGACCCATTTTGGTGCGAAAAGTGCAACTAACTTCCAGAACAAAAAATGAAGGACCTTGTGCAGATGCTGCAGGAAACAAGGTACAAAAGTATCCAAAGTAAAACGAGACCTTATGTTAACATAGGCCGCTCAGCAAGGAAGAAGCCACTGTTCCAAAAGAGCAATAATAATTTCAGACTACGGTTTGCAGCTGCACATGGGGAGATAGATCATGCTTCTTGGAGAAATGTCCTCTGGTCTGAATGAAACAAAAATTACAACTGTTTTTCGCCATAATGACCATTGTTATGTTTGGAGGTAAGAGGGGGGGGGCGCTTGCAAGCCAAACACACCACCCCAACTGTGAAGCAAGCCGGTGGCAGCATCATGTTGTGGGGGTTCTTTGCTGCAGGAGGGACTTGTTGCACTTCACAAAATAGATGGCTTCAATGAGGGAGGAAAATTATGTGGATATATTGAAGCAACATCTCAAGACTTCAGTCGGAAAATTTCTAAGCTTGGTTGCGAATGGGTCTTCTAAATGGACAACGACCCTAAGCATACTTCCAAAGTTGTGGTCAGGCCAACAAAGTCAAGGTGTTGGAGTGGACATCACAAAGCCCTGACCTCAATCCCATAGAAAATGTGTTGGCAGAATTGAAAGCAAAGGAGGAAGGTATGTGAGCAAGGAGGAAGGACTGGGCCAAAATTCCCTTATTGTGGGAAGCTTGTGAA
>NW_027008184.1:0-734 GCF_036934945.1 Oncorhynchus masou masou | reverse complement strand
TTTAATCCTAGTAAAACAAGACAATGATCCAAAACATAAAGCAAAATCTACAATGGAATGGTTCAAAAATAAACATATCCAGGTGTTAGAATGGCCAAGTCAAAGTCCAGACCTGAATCCAATCGAGAATCTGTGGAAAGAACTGAAAACTGCTGTTCACAAATGCTCTCCATCCAACCTCACTGAGCTCAAGCTGTTTTGCAAGGAGGAATGGGGAAAAATGTCAGTCTCTCGATGTGCAAAACTGATAGAGACATACCCCAAGCGACTTACAGCTGTAATCGCAGCAAAAGGTGGCGCTACAAAGTATTAACTTAAGGGGGCTGAATAATTTTGCACGCCCAATTTTTCAGTTTTTGATTTGTTAAAAAAGTTTAAAATATCCAATAAATGTCGTTCCACTTCATGATTGTGTCCCACTTGTTGTTGATTCTTCACAAAAAAATACAGTTTTATATCTTTTCTGTTTGAAGCCTGAAATGTGGCAAAAGGTCGCAAAGTTCAAGGGAGCCGAATACTTTCGCAAGGCACTGTACATATGAGATGAGTATGTAAACAAAGTGGCATAGTTAAAGTGGCTAGTGATACATGTATTACATAAAGATGCAGTAGATGATATAGAGTACAGTATATACGTATACATATGAGATGAATAATGTAGGGTATGTAAACATTATATTAGGTAGCATTGTTTAAAGTGGCTAGTGATATATTTTACATCATTTCCCATCAAT